>NW_025804742.1:217500-220000 GCF_014805685.1 Silurus meridionalis | reverse complement strand
TGTGTGTGTGTGTGTGTGTGTGTGTGTGTGTGTGTGTGTGTGTGTGTGTGTGTGTGTGTGTGTGTGTGTGTGTGTGTGTGTGTGTGTGTGTGTGTGTGTGTGTGTGTGTGTGTGTGTGTGTGTGTGTGTGTGTGTGTGTGTGTGTGTGTGTGTGTGTGTGTGTGTGTGTGTGTGTGTGTGTGTGTGTGTGTGTGTGTGTGTGTGTGTGTGTGTGTGTGTGTGTGTGTGTGTGTGTGTGTGTGTGTGTGTGTGTGTGTGTGTGTGTGTGTGTGTGTGTGTGTGTGTGTGTGTGTGTGTGTGTGTGTGTGTGTGTGTGTGTGTGTGTGTGTGTGTGTGTGTGTGTGTGTGTGTGTGTGTGTGTGTGTGTGTGTGTGTGTGTGTGTGTGTGTGTGTGTGTGTGTGTGTGTGTGTGTGTGTGTGTGTGTGTGTGTGTGTGTGTGTGTGTGTGTGTGTGTGTGTGTGTGTGTGTGTGTGTGTGTGTGTGTGTGTGTGTGTGTGTGTGTGTGTGTGTGTGTGTGTGTGTGTGTGTGTGTGTGTGTGTGTGTGTGTGTGTGTGTGTGTGTGTGTGTGTGTGTGTGTGTGTGTGTGTGTGTGTGTGTGTGTGTGTGTGTGTGTGTGTGTGTGTGTGTGTGTGTGTGTGTGTGTGTGTGTGTGTGTGTGTGTGTGTGTGTGTGTGTGTGTGTGTGTGTGTGTGTGTGTGTGTGTGTGTGTGTGTGTGTGTGTGTGTGTGTGTGTGTGTGTGTGTGTGTGTGTGTGTGTGTGTGTGTGTGTGTGTGTGTGTGTGTGTGTGTGTGTGTGTGTGTGTGTGTGTGTGTGTGTGTGTGTGTGTGTGTGTGTGTGTGTGTGTGTGTGTGTGTGTGTGTGTGTGTGTGTGTGTGTGTGTGTGTGTGTGTGTGTGTGTGTGTGTGTGTGTGTGTGTGTGTGTGTGTGTGTGTGTGTGTGTGTGTGTGTGTGTGTGTGTGTGTGTGTGTGTGTGTGTGTGTGTGTGTGTGTGTGTGTGTGTGTGTGTGTGTGTGTGTGTGTGTGTGTGTGTGTGTGTGTGTGTGTGTGTGTGTGTGTGTGTGTGTGTGTGTGTGTGTGTGTGTGTGTGTGTGTGTGTGTGTGTGTGTGTGTGTGTGTGTGTGTGTGTGTGTCTCAGGTTAAAGTAATATCATCATACAGTGATAACATCATACAGTGATAACATCATACAGTCATAACATCATACAGTGATATCATCATACAGTAATAACATCATACAGTAATAACATCACTATAGTAATAACATCATACAGTGATAACATCATACAGTGATAACATCATACAGTAATAACATCATACAGTGATATCATCATACAGTGATAACATCATACAGTCATAACATCATACAGTGATATCATCATACAGTGATAACATCATACAGTGATAACATCATACAGTAATAACATCATACAGTAATAACATCACTATAGTAATATCATACAGTAATAACATCATACAGTAATATCATCATACAGTAATAACATCATACAGTAATAACATCATACAGTAATATCATCATACAGTGATAACATCATACAGTCATAACATCATACAGTGATATCATCATACAGTAATATCATCATACAGTAAACATCATACAGTAATAACATCACTATAGTAATAACATCATACAGTGATAACATCATACAGTAATAACATCATACAGTCATAACATCATACAGTGATATCATCATACAGTAATATCATCATACAGTGATAACATCATACAGTGATAACATCATACAGTAATAACATCATACAGTAATAACATCATACAGTAATAACATCATATAGTAATATCATCATTACAGTCATAACCTCACTATAGTAATAACATCATTACAGTCATAACCTCACTATAGTAATAACATCATTACAGTCATAACCTCACTATAGTAATATCATCACAGTGATAACATTGTAAAGTAATAACATCATACAGTGATAACATCATACAGTGATATCATCATACAGTAACATCATACAGTGATATCATCATACAGTAAACATCATACAGTAATAACATACAGTGATAACATTGTAAAGTAATAACATCACTATAGTAATATCATACAGTAATATCATCATACAGTAATACATCATACAGTAATATCATCACAGTGATAACATCATACAGTGATAACATTGTAAAGTAATAACATCATACAGTGATAACATTGTAAAGTAATAACATCATACAGTGATATCATCATACAGTGATATCATCATACAGTGATATCATCATACAGTGATATCATCATACAGTGATATCATCATACAGTGATATCATCATACAGTGATATCATCATACAGTGATATCATCATACAGTAATACCATCATACAGTGATAACATCATACAGTAATAACATCATAAAGTAATAACATCACTATAGTAATACCATCATACAGTGATATCATCATACAGTAATATCATCACAGTGATAACATCATACAGTCATAACCTCACTATAGTAATAT
>NW_025804742.1:160000-212500 GCF_014805685.1 Silurus meridionalis | reverse complement strand
ATATAACCTGGTGTGTGTACAGACGGGCGTGGTCCTGTATGATCTGTCATCGCTTGACAATGTGTTGTCATGGAGTATGGTGCTGAAGTTGCTGCTCATCGCCTGTGCTGCCCTGCTGCCCTCCGCCCTGCTCTGTCGCTACGGAAACACACACAGAGAACACAAAGATCGCTGATGTACACTACATACAGACACACACAGTTTACATTTGACCTTTAATACTTGTGTGTGTGTGTGTGTGTGTGTGTGTGTGTGTGTGTGTGTGTATGTGTAAGACGAGCTGTATTACATCATAATTGTGTTGTATGTGTTTTTTATGTCATGTGATCACCTCATGATGAGTGAACCAATAGAAGCACTCCTGTTTAACTGGCTGGAATTGACTGGTCACATGATCAGGAATTACACAGGTTATATCAGCTGTTATTAACAGTTCCCTTTAAATAAGCAGATATGGGGCAGATTTTAAAAGAGATGAGATAATGATCTGAAAGAACTTCAGACTGTGGAATTATGACACTTTTTTATATTTTTAATTCAAATGTTAATAATAAATCAAGAGTGTGTCTCCACTATGAGTGGCTCCTATAACATTCTGATTAATTCTACTGAATCTAGAATGGACACAACTGTATTAAAGTCACCAATAATTAATGCTTTGTGTTAAGAAGCAGCTAAATTTGTGATGAAATCTGCAAATTCTATGAGAAAATCAGAGTCGGGCCCCTGGGGTCTATAAATAATAATGAATGGAATTGGCTGACTGGACCTGCTTTTGGACACTGAATATTTTATGCTGGTGTAAATATTTTTTCCATTTGTGTTTAGTCTTATGTGTGACTTATGTTCCCTTTTGGAGGGTAGGGGAGTAACATATGGTGTTTCTGTGATGAATCTTGGAAGAAAGGACATAAAAGAGACCCAGTTTTAGTTTTTCTTTCACATGACTGTGTATAATACAAATTTACATGATTAAGAAAAAAGACTATACAACAAAACAAAGAAACAAACAGTCAGGATCAGTGAGCATGAAGTAGTGAACCACGGAGGTGGACTCAGTGACGGTGCCAAAACAAAGAATCAAACAAAACACCTTCTTTCCTACGTACTGCCTCACCTGCCCAAAATAACAGCAAAATAACACTCACCTCGAACCCTCATGTGTCCAAACAGAGAAACGTCTACATGGGATATGTAGATGCTACAGACCGAGGCTGTCCACACGGTGACCAGCAGGTGATCAGCAGATTAAGGGTGAATATAGATGTTATGTAGTGTGTATGTAGAGAAGATATTGCCATTGACCGCAGGTTAATTACAGAAAATGTTCTTGATCTTTTGACGCCAAAATTTTCGGGTTCCCCTTTTCTCTCGCTCTCCTTTCTTTCCTCTGAGACGGCGCTTTAATCCTCGAAGCCCCGCCTCTTTGGTGACATCCGCTTCCGATAAGGGTATGGCACAAAACACAACAAAGGAAACCCAGAACTGTAGAGCAGCGAGATTCCTGTGTTAGATACATATGGGACAACGTTCCTCTCCCAAAACTTCAGCAACTGCTCTCCTCAGTTCCCCGATGTATTATTACTACAGAATACGTTATGCTACACAGTGGGAAACACGGCCCAGCAACAACTTTAAGACGTGTTGCAGCCATCAAATTCAAAAAGACATTATTCTTTCCTTAAAATGGTATAAATTCTGAGTTTTACATTTAATAGGTTTTCTGTGAATAAAATATTGCTTCCCATGTGTCTCAACTTTTATGGAATTTGGGTTGTACATGATTTGGGTAAAGAAGTTCTGTGATCTGGTGGTGACAAACTGGTTTATTAGAAGAAAACCATCAACTTTAAGAAAACACACACACACACACATAGCTGCATCACTGTACACACTGTACTGCACACACAGAGACCCAGAGAGAGCGGGAGTGTCAGTAGTGACCTGAGAGGAAAAACCGCAGTGTTCAGTACATTTCTAAACACCTTCCAGAAATAAATGACTATTAAGAGTCAGAGGGAAATATTTATAGATTAGACCAGAAAAAAGAAAAAAAGAAATAAACATTCAGAGATATTACTCGAATCCAACCAGTCTAAAGACTAACAAAACCAGAAAAAATGATAAGGGATTTTATACACATTTCTAATATTCATTCTTTTATTTTAATGAAAAAACTTTACATATAAAAAAAATAAAATACTAGGGGGCAGTATTACTGATGGCTCTAACGTGTGTGTGATGAGTGTGTATGATGAGTGTGTGTGAGTGATGAGTGTGTGTGTGAGTGTGTGTGAGTGATGGGTGTGTGTAATGAGTGTGTGTGTGAATGTAAGTGATGTGTGTGAGTGATGTGTGTGTTTAGTGTTTTTGCACTGATCCACGTGCAGCCTGCAGCTCAGCTTCCTCATCACACCTCTATAATCTATAACACACCTAATAATAATAATAATAATAATAATAATGATAATAATAATAATAATAATAATGATAATAATAATAATGTAGTTTTATTTAAATGCACCAATTTCACACACTTTTATATACCATTTACATTATATTATATAATTAAAACAATCCTACAAAGTCATAAAAATTAATAATAATTAAAAGAAAAAAGGTTTAGTGATTTATATCTACAGGCCTACATAATGCTCTGATAGCTGCCGTTACCTCAGTACACATCATCAACAACAACAACAACAATAATAAAACAATAATAATAATAATAATAATAATAATTATAATAATGACCTGTTATACAGTGTAGTGATTGCTTGTATGCAGTTTGTCCAGCAGACGGCGCTGCAGCCGTACACCAGGAAATCCATCTTTATCCAATGCGACTTACACCTGAGAGTTTGGGGGTTAAGGGCCTTGCTCAGGGGCCCGAACGATTTGAACTTGTGATCCTCCGATCCAAAGTCCAATGACGTAAACTCTTAGCGACCACCTCCATCTACTACAAATATATAAAATCACCTGGCAGACACACTAATCCAGAGCAACTTACATTTATCTTATTATACAGCTGAGCAGCTATTTAGTTAAGGGCCTTGCTCAGGGGCCCAGAAGTGGCAGTTTGGTGTGACTGGGATTTTATGACTCTAACCACTGAGCAACCAAATCTTTAAAAAAGTTTTAATATACCGTTTATTTATATTTCATTCACTTTTATTTTTACCCCTTAATTTATTTGACATATTTGATGGAATTTTATTATTCCTATCTTTATTTTTACTAAACTGATGGACAATTAAAATTAATATTTCCTAAAGTTTTTTTCTTTTTTCTGTCTGGCTGCCAGAAGCCAATCGAGACGTCCTGGAAGCAGAACGGAATTGTGATTGGTTAAACTCAGCACACACAGAGGGTGTGGTCTACTGCTGAGGTTTCTAATCCTATCTGATCCCATGTCATGATCCAGGTGGAGAGAGTGTGTGTAGGGTGCAGGTCATGATGTAATGTTGTATCTACGCTGCTATTAAATGTGATGTTTCTCCTGATCTTGTAGATGTTTGGACTCAACGCTGGAAGTAGGTTTTCAGCTTGAGCACTTTAGAGTACGCAGCTCTGGCGCTGGAGGAAATGAGGTAAGATCCATCAGAGGAAGTGAAGAATTCCCAGTCTCTGCATCCGTGTGTGTTCAGTTTGTGTACAGGCACAAATCCTTCATAGCCCTGCCACCTGAAAACCCAGAAGAACATAACAAGCACAATCCGAGAGTTTTATTCAGTACTGAAGCAAAATGACCTGGGAATACAAAAACCACACTCACATGCACACCATCAATACGTGATGATGATTCCATGACTTTTTCAAATATTAACATTTTAAATATCAGCCAAAAAATCCAGACTATTCATTTATTATAAATAACCCTGTAGAGAGCAGTGTAATTATTACAGATCATCAATTATAAAGTTTTACTACAATTCAAGAGAACGACTTTTTCATTCATTTCATTTATTTGTATATATTTGTTTATTTTTAAATCACCAAATTATCTGTGTAAAGCTGCTTTGAGACAATTTAAAATGTGTTAAAAGCAATAAAAATGAATTGAATAGATAGATAGATAGATAGATAGATAGATAGATAGATAGATAGATAGATAGATAGATAGATAGATAGATAGATAGATAATTTTATTTATTGAATGATTTATTATAATAACGTTTTGTTACTTAGTGTTTTTTACGTAATATTGGAAAAGATGCAG
Organism: Silurus meridionalis; assembly: GCF_014805685.1. Lineage (NCBI taxonomy): Eukaryota > Metazoa > Chordata > Actinopteri > Siluriformes > Siluridae > Silurus > Silurus meridionalis. The sequence goes on along the minus strand of NW_025804742.1, from coordinate 208,278 downwards.
AAACATCTATAATCTTTAGTTCTGTTCCATTACCAAGTTCAAGTCCAAACTTAATAACAACAGAGAATGATCTTGAAGAGGAATAGTAAAGTTCTACCACTATGGTATGATGCACTCACCGATATATAACACTGTTTACTGAGTATGAAGCTCCATCAAATGAGTTGGCCACCACCAGGAACTTGTCATCACCCACAGTGAAGAACTCCCAATCTAAAGCACTGCAACACAGCAAACTCCCCCTCAGTGCTTTCATGCATCTCAGGCCATTGGTGAAGGATCAAACGAACTTTAATGTTTACTCACCTGCTTGTTGCGATATCCTGGAACTTAATGAATCTCTGTGAGGTGGTGTTAAGTTCATAAATGGTTGAGTTGATGTTGTAGAAAACTGTGCTGGAGTCACTGAGCTTCTGAGAGTTTGCTACAGCCAGAAAGAATCTGTTATCGATCTGAAACATCTCCCAATCAATTGCTCCATATGTCTGCAACGAAAAATGTTCAGTCACATTCACAGACATCTGTCCATCAGACCAGCTTCTCCTTCCTCAGGTTTGTAGTTAGCACTAATGATTCTGAAATACTGTAGATAAACACAAGCTGGCTACAGGAACCTACTAAATAAAACCAAAACAATCATATTAGCCTGGACAGGTACTTTCACAAATTTCTGAGAGCCTGACTGAACACCTTAAGGCTTTAGAAGTTCCTGAGATCTCCAGACCAAACAATTCAAGGTTTTTAGAATGCAAATTACTTCCTCTCACTTAAATTGTACCCAGACAAGGTCAGGCACTGGTGCTGGTGACCTCTGAGGTTTGGAGTTTATCTGCAGACTTGAACATCTGAAACCGAAAGAGTCATATTGGAATGTTCTATCCAATGTCTTCTATAGCACTTTTATTAATAGACATCATCAGAAAGCAGCTTTACAGGAACCTGGACATAAAATGTAATCTAATGTGTGAGTCAGTGCTGACGGTGGTGAGGGAAAAAAGATGAGATGAAAAGAAGAAGAAACCTTAAAAGAAACCAGACACAATAAGGAAAATATCTTCATCTGGGTAACACAAAATGTCCATTAATTCTAATTCCATCATTGCTGAAGTTATCAACTGTTTCCTGATGGAGACTCGAGTGCAAATCTGCTCATTCAGATTGTAATCCTGAACCACTGCAGCAGACTGTTTCTATTAATCACAGTCCAGATCCATCTTCATCGCAGCTTCTTCAGTGCAGCTGTGTTTTTAGCTGTTCATGTGAAACCTCTTCATCAGAAGTAAGTGGGTTACAAGTGATAAGAACTTCATAAGAAGTCAGGCATGAGGATGGATCAGGCAGGTCCAGAGATTGGATTATTGTAAAATACCTTACTGTCTGGATCTGTTTGTCCTTGTCACTTCATGAAGGCTACACTGACCAGCAATAACATTTTGAGCGGTAAAGTGAATCACTGAAGATCTCTTCATCATGGCACCTGTTACTGGGTGGATTTATTTATTATGCAGCAAGTGAACATTTTTTCTTCAAAGTTGATGTTAGAACTAGGAAAACATGGGTTAGCGTAGTGTTTTGAGTGAGTTTGACAAATTGTGACGTCTAGACGACTGGGTCGAAGCATCTACAGAGACAGCAGGGAAAGGAGAAGTGGAGGAGAAGTGGAGGTTCGGGTTGGTACTTTAAATGTTGGTACTATGACTGGTAAAGGGAGAGAGGGAGCTGATATGATGGAGAGGAGAAAGGTAGAGATGTTGTGTGTTCAGGAGAACAAGTGGAAAGGGAGTAAGAGCAGGAACATTGGAGGTGGTGTTTAAATTGTTCTATCATGGTGTGGATGGAAAGAGAAATGGTGTAGGGGGGATTCTGAAGGAAGAGTACAGTAAGAGTGTAGTGGAGGTGAAGAGAGCTTCTGATAGGGTGATGATCGTGAAGCTGGAAGTTGAAGGGGTGATGATAAATGTCATCATTGTTTATGCTCCACAAGTGGGCTGTGAGATGGAGGAGAAGGAATAAAACTGAACTGAATCCCAGACTCTGCAGTCTCAACATTTCACATCCTCATTACTTCATCATCATCATGATCTCTAATCTTTACTCACCTCACTCTGGAGAAGACTTCTGTGGAGTTTAACTGGAGTTTCAGATAAATTTAAATACTATTAACCTCAGTGACAGTCACTGTTTACTGGAGTTGTGTTGAACTCTGGATTATGAATATTCTCTTATATGTCTGATTAACTTTATATCTATTTTTAGCTTCTTTGTGTGACGCTGTCTTGATGTTGCAGAGACAGAATTCTTGGAAAGTCCCTCAATTTCACACACATGTACATACACACTGTAACCTACAGCACATCATGACTAATTCCAGCTTTCAGTAATTAAAGGGTGCAGTTACAGACCACAGCTCCTCACTTACATTAGTCAAATATGAGCATGTTTTATATACGTGTATCCTGAGGTACCATGATTGACTGGAACGGCTGGAACTTTTCCCCCATCCAGATGTAGATAGTGGAGCTAATGACAGTGGATTTTCCATTGAAGGTGTTGGCTACCACCAGGAAGTGGTATGGTCCAATGGTAAAGAACTCCCAGTCATAGGCTCCAGATGTTGGGATGGTCTGATTCATCTCAAACTTCTTGATGTGTTGGTTCCACCTGTAGATCACACTGTCGATGTTGTGGTTCATCTCACCTGTGCACAAATTGTGAGGATGAGCACAAGATCAGAATCTCTGTAGATCTGATTGATGGAGGTATGAGATCTGTCTGTACATCTCAGTCTGAGTGATGGATGGAGCTGTGAGATCTGTCTGTACATCTCAGTCTGAGTGATGGATGGAGCTGTGAGATCTGTCTGTACATCCCAGTCTGAGTGATGGATGGAGCTGTGAGATCTGTCTGTACATCTCAGTCTGAGTGATGGATGGAGCTGTGAGATCTGTGTGCTCTAAGCTTTCATAGATGTTTGTGTATATATTCTCTATGTGTCTTTTGAGAAAATAACTCCACCTTTTCTGTGATTGGCCACAGCGAGGAAATTATCGTCATGGATACGAAAGGCCTCCCAGTCACGAGCACAGTGTGTTTGAATCTCCTGATATTTAACGAAGCGTTGCTTCTTCACTCTCCATTTATAAATCACTGAGAGCTCAAACTTATCATCACATCCTCCAGAGTTTGCGACGACCAAGAACCTCTAAAACAAGACGCACACACACACACACAAATACGTTTTTTGGGGTTTTTTTGGTGATTATTTTACTATGTATTGTTTATTGTGCACATAATCTTTTTCCATTCTTGTGTGTAGGTCTGTGTTAGTTCATGTGTTAGGTCCTGTGTGTAGTTCCTGTGTGTAGGTCTGTGTTAGTTCCTGTGTGTAGGTCTGTGTTAGTTCCTATGTTAGTTCCTGTGTTAGTTTCTGTGTGTAGGTCTTTTATAGTTCCTGTGTTAGTTCCTGTGTGTAGGTCTGGGTTAGTTCCTGTGTGTAGTTCCTGTGTGTAGTTCATGTGTGTAGGTCTGGGTTAGTTCCTGTGTGTAGTTCCTGTGTGTAGTTCCTGTGTGTAGATCTTTGTTAGTTCCTGAGTTAGTTCCTGTGTGTAGGTCTGTATTAGTTCCTGTGTTCGTTCCTGGCTGTAGGTCTGTGTTAGTTCCTGTGTGTAGGTCTTGTGTTAGTTCCTGTGAGTAGTTCCTGTGTGTCGATCTGTGTTAGTTCCTGAGTTAGTTCCTGTGTGTAGGTCTGTATAAGTTCCTGTGTTAGTTCCTCTCTGTAGGTCTGTATTAGTTCCTGTGTTATTTTCTGTCTGTAGGTCTTTGTTAGTTCCTGTGTGTAGGTCTGTGTTAAGTCCTGTGTTAGTTCCTGTGTGTAGATCTGTGTTAGTTCCTGAGTTAGTTCCTGTGTGTAGGTCTGTATTAGTTCCTGTGTTAGTTCCTACCTGTAGGTCTGTGTTTGTTCCTGAGTTAGTTCCTGTGTGTTGGTCTGTGTTAGTTCCCTTTCGGGAACTCAAGCTGCGACACAATGCTTTGGGAATGATTCGGCATTGCTCACGCTCTGAATTACGTGTGAAATCTGGCCAATGGCAAGGCGTGATGTCACCGACAGGGTGACGTCACGACCAGGAAGCTACAAAATGCGCATGCAGTGGAGCCGATGCTAGGTCCTGTTTGTTCAGGTACGCGCTTTGTGTGTGAATCTGTGCAGGCATGAGCTTTAAAAGCAAGCAGAATTTCCGACTGTGCATTCCTCCTTGCCCCTGCTTCATTTGGGGGGGACACACAGCCGATGTGTCATTTGCTAAGGAGAGGAACATGCCAATTTAGCTGTGGCTGTGCGCACAAGGAGAGCGATCTCCCTCGCGGCTCGGGCCCCGCTCTTGCCGAGGCAAAGAGCTGCCGGATGCCACAGAGTTTGCAAGCGAATCTGACAAAAGAATTGGGGATGGGCGTGTCCCTTTCTCCGGCCTCACCTGCCGGGTCTAGCACTTGCTCCCTGGGGCGGTCTCTTCCCCCTGAGCGAGCAGCGTGGCGCTCCACAATTCTCCTCCGAGAAGGAGAGATTATGAAAGCTAGCGAGCCCATGGACTCTGCCCAGCCTGTGCTGTACAAGAAGCTCCTAGAGGTAGTGACATGGGCCGTGTCCAAGCTCAAGTTAGCTTGGCCGAATGTGAAGCGGAAGCAGCGCACACCCAGCAAGCTGGATGAGTGCTTCCTGTGCCCTGCGTCACAGCCTCCACGCCGGGACTGCCTTTCTCCCGGATCTGCACACTGAGGTGTCCAGGTCCTGGGATAGCCCGTATGCACCCCGCTTCTTTACCCAACAAACCTCACTGTATAAGAACGTGGTGGGGAACGAAGAAGTGTGGCTATGGGATGATGCCACTGGTGCAAGAGATGCTAGCTAGCTATCTCTCCCTGGGTGTAGCGTCACCCCTTAAGGCTCCGGCACTGCCCACTAAACCTGCCTGCGGCTTCCCCACAACCTGCAGGCATTCTACCCTCCTCCTCTTTAGCCCCTGACCAGGAGAAACAAACTGACTGTGTCCAGTGTGAGCTGGACCACAGGACATCCACAGGACCGTGGAGAAGTCAAGGCAGCTGTTTGTCTGCTATGGCCCCTATATGCAAAAAGCAGACTCTCAGTAGGTGGATTGTGGATGCTATTGCATCTTCATATGAGCCCTCTGGTCTCCCCACTGCTTTTGGGGTCAAAGGCTCCATTCACTAGGAGTATGGCGGCCTCTTTGGCCTGGTCCACTGGAGTAATGTCACTCCAGGACATTTGCAATGCGCAGGCTGGTCCACCCCGCTGACCTTCGTCAGGTTCTTACCTCGACCTTAGAGTTCCCCTGTCCTGCGCTCTGGTTGTGCTATCACACACTAGGCAAGGACTGGTCAGTGTGCCATGATTGGACTCGTTCCCAAATCATTGTGATGCAGCTCGGGTTCCCGAAAGGGAACGTCTCTGGGTCACGTATGTAACCTTAGTTCCCTGAGGGAACGAGATGCTGCGTCGCCAAGGCACACTCCCTGCCTTCCTGTTGTGCTTCCCTTCTCATTTTTCATAAGCTAGCATCTGCTCCACTGCATGCGCATTTTGTAGCTTCCTGGTAGTGACGTCACCCCACCGGTAACGTCATGCCTTGCCGTTGGCCAGATTTCACACGTGATTCAGAACTTGAGCAACGCGGAAGCGTTCCCAAAGCGTTGTGACACAGCGTCTCTTTCCTTCAGGGAACTATGGTTACATACGTAACCTAGAGACATTCCTGTGTTAGTTCCTTTGTGTATGTCTGTATTAGTTCCTGTGTTAGTTCTGTGTTAGTTCTGTGTTAGTTCTGTGTTAGTTCCTGTGTGTTTTTCAAACCTTTTTTCCCACAGTGAAGAATTTCCACGCTTGTGCATCAAATGTGTTGATGTTCTGAAATCGCTCAAATCTGCCGTCGGTCCACCTATAAATTATGGAACCATATCTGGAGTCACGGTTCGCTGTAGCGATGAACAAGCCGAGGGACGGGAGATGAAACACCTCAATATCAAATGTCTCTGAGTTTGTGAAGAGATCCTGATGATCTTCAACATAATCCAACTTTTCTTTCTCTGTGTACAACAGTGAAAGTGAGGGATTAATAGCAGAGTTTTGTTCCGTGTGTGTATATGTGCATGTGTGTGTGTGTGGTGTGTGTGTGTGTATGTGTGTACCGTGCAGCATGGTGACCCATGAAGTGCCGTTACACAAGAACAGTGATCTCTTCTCAATGCTGAACCACAGCTGGCCGATGAGAGCACTGATACACACTGGAGGAACTCGCTGAGTAACACGCAACTCTGCCTCTACAGAGAGAATATAATAATATAATTCAATCTCTCTCTCACACACACACACACACACACACGCTAGTTTTGTGGTTAAGGCGTGTGTGGCATGTGGTCGATGTGAGGACGTCCTTCTTCTCACCATAAGGGTAAAGTGGAAGCTGATCGGTTGGAGGTCTGACTGGAAGGTGTAATAGAACTTGAGGAACTGACAGAACAGACAACGTGGGTTCAGATGAGGGACACAGACGTGAGGATGCATCTGATCCAGGCATGAGGACAAGCTGTCTAATCAAACCCTGAGTTAGAGTACAAAACCAAAATGAGAAAGAGACACAGAGCATAAGACAGAATAAATATACTGGTGTTGCACAGGTGAGTGAGACAGGTGGAGTTACTGACTGAAAACAGACTGCTCCATCTCCTCCGGCTGCCAATGAAGAACGTGGAGCCACCTGTGTACATCTGTTCAGGAAATGGCTTCTCCAACTGCCTACAGTTCAACAGAAATCTCACAGCATTAAAGACACACACACAGAGGGAGAGAGAGAGAGAGAAAGAAAGAGAGAGAGGCAGACAGGCAGAGAGAGACAGATAGAGAGAAAAAGACAGAAAGAGAGAGAGAGAGAGAGAGAGAGAGAGAGAGCAGAGAGGATGACAGACTGTTATGATCAATATAAAGAACTTTATTATAAATGTTTTCACTTACATCTCAACTGGGACGTCACAGTCCAGAGTGAGTGCGGCGTAGTGGCCACTGAGTGCGAGGACCATGGTATGCCATCGTCCATCTGCAACGTTCACTTGTCTGAATGTCACTCTCTCTGCCTTGCCATCTATCCTCCGCAGAAAGTGCACTTTATCATGAGCAAGACGAAGACCAACAAGGAGCTCATCTGAATCTCCATTTAAAAGTGTGAATATGTATTCATCCTTCTGCATGAAATAATCAATACATTAATACTCACATTAGTACATTAGCACACACAACAATGAGATAGGTAGGTCCATCAGTAAGCCCAGGGCAGAGGAATGATGGAGTGGTATAATAGAGGATGAAAGAAGTTGTAGGAAGGAAGATTGGATTAGAGACAGAGGGTGGTGACAAGGACAAGACATAGCCATAATAAGGTATGGAATTTAAACATTGCCATGAGAAAGAAGGTTGGGACAGAGCCACAATGAGATGCAGAGGTTACGACAGTAGCGTCAGGAGGTAGGATTGTTGGAATAGAGCCACTTGAAGAAAAGGCAATTATAAGAGGAAGAGAGGAAGAGAGGAAGTAAGAAAGTAGAACTGAAGCATAAAGAAGTAGAAATTTAGGAAAAATAGTGAACATTATAAGGTAGGAATTTTGTGGCAGTTCCCCAAGGAGATAGATTAAAAAAAAGTATGAAAAAGCCACAGGATGGTGAGTGGATTGGAATATAGCCATAGGAAGGTAAGGCATTTGTGACAGAAATGGAGGGAGATTGGTACAGAGCCACGGGGAGATTGGAACGGAGACACAGAGGGAAGGAGGTTGAGACAGATCCACAGGAAGTTTGGGACAGAGCCACAGGGGAAGGGAGGTTGAGACAGAGACACAGAGGGAAAGGAGGTTGAGACAGAGCCACAGGGAGTTTGGGATGAAAACACAGTGCGATTGGGACAGAGGCACATTTGGAAAGAGTGTGTGTGTGTGTGTGTGTGTGTGTGTGTGTGTGTGTGTGTGTGTGTGTGTGTGTTTTTCGGGGGGGGTTGAGACAGAGACACGGGGGAGGTTGAGACAAAGCCATAGGGAGATTGGGACAGAGCCACAGGGGAAGGGAGGTTAAAATAGAGCCACTGGGAGATTGGAACGGAGACACAGGGAGGTAGGTTGAGACAGAGAAACAGGAGATTGGGACAGAGACACAGGGGGTTGGGGAGGTTCATACAGAGAAACAGGGGAGGGAGGTTGAGACAGAGTCACAGGAAATTGAGACAGAGACACAGGGGAGAGGAGGTTGAGACAAAATCACAGGAAAATGGGACAGAGACATATGGGGAAGGGAGGTTGAGACAAAGTCACAGGAGATCAGGACAGAGACACAGGCAGGAGGGTGGTTGAGACAGAGACACAGGAGATTAGGACAGAGACACAGGAGGTTGGGATGGAGACACAGGGACAGAGGTTTAGACAGAGACACAGGAGGTTGAGACAGAGCCACAGGGGAGGGAGGTTGAGACAGAGTCACAGAGAGATTAGTACAGAGTCACGGGGAGGGAGGTTGAGACAGAGTCACAGGAAATTGAGCCAGAGACATGGGGGGTTGAGACAGAGTCACAGGAAATTGGGACAGAGACATAGGGGAGGGAGGTTGAGACAGATACACAGGCAGGAGGAAGGTTAAAACAGAGTCACAGGAAGATTGGAACAGAGTCACATGGGGAGGGAGGTTAAGACAGAGCCATAGGGAGATTAGGACAGAGCCACGGGGTGGGGGAGGTTGGGAAGGAGACACGGGGAGGGAGGTTGAGACAGAGACACAAGTAGGTTGGAACAGACATACAGGAGGAGAGGGAGATTGAGACAGAGACACAGGCAGGAGGGTGGTTGAGACAGAGACACGGAGAGGTTGAGACAGAAACACAGGGTGGGAGGCGGTTGAGACAGAGACACAGGGAGGTTTGGACAGAGGTTGAGACAGAGACACAGGGGAGGGAGGTTGAGACAGAGACAAAGTGAGGTTGGGACGGAGACACAGGGGAGGAATGATAAGACAGAGACACAGTGAGGTTTGGACGGATACACAGGGGGAAGGGAGGTTGAGACAGAGACACAGGGGAGTGAGGTTAAGACAAAGACACAGAAAGGTTGAGACAGAGACACAGGAAGGTTGAGACAGAGACACAGGGAGTTTGAGACAGAGCCACAGAGAGATTAGTACAGAGTCACGGGGAGGGAGGTTGAGACAGAGTCACAGGAAATTGGGACAGAGACATAGGGGGTTGAGACAGAGTCACAGGAAATTGGGACAGAGACATATGGGGAAGGGAGGTTGAGACAGATACACAGGCAGGAGGGAGGTTAAAACAGAGACACAGAGAGATTGAAACAGAGTCACATGGGGAGGGAGGTTAAGACAGAGCCATAGGAGATTAGGACAGAGCCACGGGGTGGGGGAGGTTGGGAAGGAGACACGGGGAGGGAGGTTGAGACAGAGACACAAGTAGGTTGGAACAGACATACAGGAGGGAGAGGAGATTGAGACAGAGACACGGGGGAGGTTGAGACAGAGACACGGAGAGGTTGGGACGGAAACACAGGGTGGGAGGAGTTTGAGATAGAGACACAGGGAGGAGGTTGAGACAGAGACACAGGGAGGTTGGGACAGAGGTTGAGACAGAGACACAGGGAGGGAGGTTGAGACAGAGACAAAGTGAGGTTGGGACGGAGACACAGGGGAGCAATGATAAGACAGAGACACAGTGAGGTTTGGACCGATACACAGGGGAAGGGAGGTTGAGACAGAGACACAGGGGAGGGAGGTTAAGACAAAGACACAGGAAGGTTGAGACAGAGACACAGGGAGGTTGAGACAGAGACACAGGGAGGTTGAGACAGAGACACAGGGAGTTTGGGACAGAGACACAGGGAGGTTGATAAGTTGGGAAATAGTTGCAGGTAATTAGGGATGTTGAAATTTATAATGAAAAAGTTTTTGCTGTGGCTTTTAAACGTTTAGTAAGTTGATAAATATTGAATGAATTGTATTCTGGTTAGTGCAGCATTTAGATACAGAAGACTATTAAGTACACCAGTATGCCATTTGTGTTTTTCTGAGTGTAAAAAAAACTTTCTATTAATAATGAACTAGTGATTGCATTTGGAATATGAGAGTCTTCTCTCTGTGCGCTTCTTACAGTCGGATTTAATTTTGGGATCTTCAGTGTGACCACAATGGAAAACTCAGCAGGAAAAAAGTTGCAGTTGGTAAAGATCTGTGATGATGGGAAACTCAGAGCCTGTGGAGGTCCAGAAAGTTTCAGTCCTCTTGATCCCTGGGACTGAACCATGCGGACCAGAGTCTGGTGACTGCCCACAGGAAGGACACGATGCAGCAGGTCCAGTGGTAACAGATCTGTTAATGAAATACAATTGAATATGAGCATAGAACCACAATAGTACAATGTTTGTACACATGCACTTTATGTAGTGTCTGAGTTTAAATGTGTGAGTCTGTGTGTAAAGCTGATGAGCTGAAGATTTAAATAATTGTTGGTAAAATTGTTAAATACATTTTACCATTTAATGACCACATTCTGAAAGCTTTACAATGTAAGCAGTGTTCAAGAGTTCGAGTTCGAAACAGTCTGACACTAGAAGGCAACAGTGGAACATTAAACACGTTTTAGATGAAAATGTGAATAAAACAGAAAGTCAAATACAAGGTGGAGAGTAGTTTTTCTAACATGCCAACTCACACACACAACTGTGTTACTGAACTGTTACAACCTGAACTCAACACACACACACACACACACACACACACACACACACACACACACACACACACACACACTCAATACTCATTTTACTTCACTTTGTACACATCCATGTCTTCAGCAGCACCATATTATATTAGATGTAATCATATTCTACTGTTTTTATGCTGTTCTGCACCTCCTGACTGCTGCTACTGCTGTTTTTACACTACATTCTGTTCATGTTTACAAGTACACTCTTGTTTATAGTCCTCTTGTGCACATTGTACTGTATAACATTATACAGCAGGTTTACTGGTCGGTGCTATTGTGTGTTTTGTGTATCTGTCCTACACTGTCTTGTGTTGTCTGTCTGCACTGTCGTTTGTCTGCACTGTTTGCACTCGGTTGCACACGATGCACTTTATGTGGTGAGGACACTTACTTTAGTCCTTAACACTGTGTTCTGTGTGTGGCTTTATGTTGTGTGTTGTAGCTTTGTGTTGTTTAATGTAGCACCAGTGTTCAGGAGGAACGTTGTCTTATGTCACTGTATACTGCGTCAGATATATATACGGTAAAAATGACAATAAAAGCTTTTTGACTTGACTTGTACAAATAGCAGCACAAGGCTGCACGCACAATCACAGGGAGCACCGAACTTCATAAGTTAGTGTGCCAAAAGACATTCTTCCGTTCTGGGTACATCAGAGCCTGTGCAGCAAGTGCTGTTCTGACCATGTGTACATCCTGCCATCCAGCTCTCCTCACAAGTCAGTTTCTCGCCGGAAACAACATCTGTCTGATGCTTTACAGCAGACGTGAGAGAATAGGTGGAGCTCCTTAGCAAGCTGAGGTCATATCTAAGTTTTAGAAAGTCAATCTTTCTTTCTCTGACCAGCATCATGGAGACTCAGAAATTCTGGTGTGGGGGGGTCTCTGGTGTATTAAGTTGTATAAAGTGGTGTATAAAGCAGTTACACAATTGTTTTTGTGTTTTACACTGCAATTGTGTTTTGTGATGTGACAGGTCTGTTTAAAATAAACGTTTCTGTTTTAAAGGGCACGACTTTTGCTTAAGTTCAGATTCACCTGAAAAATCAAAAAGAAAAGCAAGATCAACAGAGAAGACTTGTGGAACAGAATGGAGGAGATCATATTTCAAAGAGCGGAAAAGCTTTTCAGAAAGCAAACAGCACTTTTCAGAATGCTACTGATTCACAAAACAACACACAGAGGCACTGCAGGGCCTCCTATTGTTCTGAAACAAATGCATTACTGGAGATATAATGCAGGTTATATGGGCATAAAGAGATGGAAAGGAAGGTCTAAACTATAGGAACACCCAGCTAAAGGGAACAGTATAGATGATTATTGTTATTACTCACACCACCGGATCATCTGTGGTCACACACACCTCCCATCCAGCTCCCACCTGGACGTTCACCTCCCATTATCACACTGTTGCGAAGTAAAAACAGATACGCCCTGCAGTGTGCATGATCTCTAACAGTAACAACGGCGTGCTATGAGAAACTCAAGCATGAAATCGAAACCTGACCCAAGTACAATAAATATTTCTAAATGAAGTCTGTGTATGTAGCTACATGATAATAACAAACAAGAGAAATAAACAGACAGAGGAACCCAAAGATTCATTAGAGGCCCATTAGAATCCATATCCTCCCACAGACCCCCACAAATCCCTTCGTGAGACCTACAATAAAATGTACATATATGCCCGAGGACACCTACATATACAAACGGATGTGCTTTGATCAGGAAAAATTTTCCAGGTCTGTGCAGAACTTCTGTCTAGATTGATCAGGAACTTTTTCAACATTTTTCTACACTAGGCTGCCACCCTGTCCTGCTATTGTGCCAGTGCCAAAACACACTACAGCTATGGACCTCAGTAACATTAAACCAAATCATCATAACTAAAATCCTGCCTGCATTTAATGGTGGACTCTAACCAGTTCAACTACTGCTCTCCATGCAGCCTTGATCCATCTGGATAACAGCAAAGATGAAGATGATTTTAACACTCAGGTTGATAAATAAGCTCACACACCTTGACATCAGAACTTTCCTCTGCAATTGGATATTAAACTGTGAAAAGTCTGAACCTCAGTCTTCCTTCACCCTTCCTGTGAGCCCTGGTGTTCCACAAGTCTGTGTGTTTTGCTCTCTCCTTTATAGTTCTAACTCCATAATCAACCCCTGGGACATTAACTCCAGCACAGTGCTGAACAACATGGAAGACCTCCTGGACATGCTTCTGGGAGAGCCATGTTAGCTCAGTGGTTTTCACTTCCTACTGGAGTTCAAATCCTGTCACTGCTAAATGAAACTGCTGGGCCCTTGAGCATGGCCCTAACACTCAATGTTAAGCAGATGAACAAAATGAGGTCAGTGTAAGATAATAGTAAAATGAGGTGCTACACTGTGGATCACTCTTCCTGAGATATTCTTTCCTGAGTTCCTTCTATTTATATTTGATTCTGAAACAAACTGTGGTTTAATTTGTCCTTATATCATTTGAAAATATCCTGAAATGAGTCAATATAAAAATGAGTTCTCTCACAATCCTTACAATACACGTGTTCTGGTAAAGATAAAGTGTCTTCCTGCTCTTATTCTGCAACACTCAATGCTGAATCAGAGCACCTGAAGACCTGGAGACCACATCTAATCATATATCTCATCTACAGAGACAACCACAGGAGTGTGTTTCCGTCCGGCCCCTTAACTTGGTTTTGAAGTGAGTTCTCACTAAAGCCAGGTAAGGAGATTCTGCAGCTTCTGCTCTGAAAGCGAGTCAGTATAAAGATCATATGGGAGAACAGAAGCAACCCTGTCCTCCTCCCCTTCCTTTCAGTCCTTTGAATGATATCATAATTAGTCGGCTTAAATGGTTTAAAGAACCAGAAGCTCATAATCTCCTGGCAATCTGCTCGAAAATCCGCAGTAATTACAGAGCTCGAGCGACACGGCACTCAGTGAAACCACCTCTGACAGCTGACATGAAAAGGACAAGTTACAGCTTGCACTTACTGAAACTGCCTTGAAACAGTGCCTTTAGAGGAACACCATCAGCTGTACTCCAACCTGCTTCAGGTAATAAAGCAGAATCCCTGCTGTAGAATGTGGACTGGCAGAGAAGTGAACATGTGGTGGATGAAGAATAGGTGCTGCTCTAACTATCGAAATCTCACCTGCACTCAGAGAATCAGTGCTCGATAAAAGGTGCACCTGTCCCAGGTGAACAGGTGATTCTGCATTCCAGGTGATGGGTTTTCAGTAATTTGGTGAACATGTACTAGGAGAACGGGTGAATATATCAAACATTTCTAAGGGTTTCTCCTGTATTAGCTAAAATGATGTATATGAGCGTGGAGGGTCGAGATCATCACTCTGCCTGGTCTGGGTGAGGAAACATACCTGAGGCAGATGTGGAGGAATAACTGCTATAGGTGGAAAGCATGTGGAGCTATAACTGTTGTATCTCAGGTGGTCTACATGTTCTGAGAGAGTAAACCTACCTTATCTATATAAAGAAACCTACCTGCTCTAGGTGAGATGATTCTCCTAAATTGTTTGAGGAGATGTACTGGTACCTGATAAGCAAGTGCACCTGAGCTAGGAGTAAAGATGTATCTGTTCCAGAGGTTTCACCTGATGCAGCTAAGGAACATGAGCTAAGTCTAGAGGTAGATGTGAACCTGTGCTAGGTGAGGACATGTACTTGTTCAGGTTAAGGAATTACCTGAGAAAGATGTGAAGGTGTCTTGATAGTTTGTCTTTGTCTTGATTTGTTCTTGATAAGATGGTTCACCTGAGCTAGGTGTAGAAGTGAATCTGTATTAGCTTACATGTTTTAGCAGTGCTGAGTGAGAAGCTGTACTTACGCTGTTCTAGGTGTGGAAGTGTACCTGTGCATGGTCTCCATGGTGATGACCAGCTACTGATGAAACAGCAGAAAGAGATGAACAACTTCAGCAGCATCAGAGCTGCGTTTATAAGCAGTCAGATCAAGTCCTAAACTCCTCTTTGAGTCTCTTCATAACAGCCCACTGTACCAGAGGCTAGATCTTTCTCACTTCAGAAACATCTGGAGTACTTTTGTGGTTGTGTCATCAAATTTAATTTATATTCAGAGGTCTTGATATTTAATTAATATTCTAGAATCATTTAGAAAGTAAGAGATAAATCCAGCTAAAGTTTTCTCTTATTATTATTTTAGAAACATCTACACCCTCATGATTAAGGAACAAACAGGAACATGTCATGTTCAGATTTCCTAAAGCTTTATGAGAGTTGTGATTCTCATGTCTTTATCAGAGAGAACCTTAACACTAATTCATCATCCAAGATGATCTAAAGATTATTGAATCATCCAGGAGAAATCCTTTAGAAATTTTCAGAAATATGCAACCTCCAGGAAAAACTTTGACATCGGGTGGATTTTCCGAAAAATTCAAAAGATTTCAGGAACATCCAGAAGAACAATGCAGAACCGTATGTCCTTGTAGAAGAAAAAAAATGTCCAGTTTTTAGAAAAGCACTCCAGGTCAGAGGTTACAATACTGACGTTTAAGCTGTGATGGAACACTTTCTACACTGAGCTCGAGTCTGAGAGACACTTACAAATACAAATGAGAACAAAAGGAGGTGTTTCCTCTCCACTCCACTGTGTGTGTGTGTGTGTGTGTGTGAGTGTGTGTGTGTGAGGAACTCACCTGTGAGAGGCTTTAACACTGAGACAGATATGGAGAGGAGGGGTTAGAGAGAGAGAGAGAGAGAGAGAGAGAGAGAGAGAACTTCAAACTTTGTCAGATTTAATGGTCTTGTTTTAGAAGTGGGCAGGAATTCCCCAGTGTGTGTGTGTGTGTGTGTGTGTGTGTGTGTGTGTGTGTGTGTGTGTGTGTGAGTGTTTGTTCATAAACAGAAATATGGACACAGCAGGACGACTTCAGAAAGTGCTGAAAGTTCAGTGTTTATCAAGAGAATCTCAGCTGTTTGGTAAATAAATGAGCAGTAAACAGGAAAGCTGGTGTTGGTGAAGAGGAACAAATTGGTGTCTTTGCTGTTAAACATTGATTTTGTACAAACACTTGTACGTACTGCAAGGACGTGAAGATGAAAGGTCACACTAACTGAATGAATTCTATCTGATCTGATTTTATATTCTTTATTTATATTTATACACACGTTGGTATCAAAAAATCTGTTCAATAGAAAATACTTTATTTATCTACGTGTCCACACGATCACCTTCACAATAGCCCCCTTTTAAGAAATCACAGACGTGGAAACGGACGTGGGTCGGGAACAGCACCAGTTACACTATTAGTCTCCAAACTGTTTGATACAACCTCGTATGCATATAAAATTGGGTACTAGTTTTCTAAGGTAATAAAAATCACACTTTCTTAGCAGAATCACAATCAGGTTTAATGGTATGGAATGTAAATCTGAACTGCATCTGTGTGATGAGCCTGAGTTTGTTTCACAAGGTGACTGTGTTATTCCTCATCACAAGCCTGTAATCACACAACCTCAGTCATTACTGACCATCACACGCAGTCATTAACACACACACACACACACACATTCCACTAACACATATACATGTAAACACACACTTATCTGCACTCCAGTGCATTTTGAAATGAGAAGTGTGTGAACAGATTTTCCTCACAGGGTCACAGGTTCACTTCCTCAGGGTTCTGTTTGAAGCTCGATTCTCTTTTTTCTACATACTTTTAGGTTTTTAACAGTGGGTTTTTTTCCAAAGCTGCTTTAAAGAGATAAAAAGGTTATACATTTGGAATGTAGAAGTGTCTAAAAGTTTGTTTCTTATAATTAAAAGTTTATTTCTAATGAATGATCCAGTGGTGAAAATCAGGAATATCTCCTTGAGACTTCATGACCTTGAAACTTAAAAGGGAACTTTATCCTCATCCTCAACACTGAATGTCCTTCATTACAGTTCCATCAGTGTTTGGAGGTTGGGACAGGGCTGTAGGACAGTGTGGAGGTTGGGGCAGGGCTGTAGGACAGTGTTGAGGTTGGGGCAGGGATGTAGGACAGTGTGGAGGTTGGGACAGGGCTGTAGGACAGTGTGGAGGTTGGGGCAGGGCTGTAGGACAGTGTTGAGGTTGGGACAGGGCTGTAGGACAGTGTGGAGGTTGGGGCAGGGCTGTAGGACAGTGTGGAGGTTGGGACAGGGCTGTAGGACAGTGTGGAGGTTGGGGCAGGGCTGTGGGACAGTGTTGAGGTTGGGACAGGGCTGTAGGACAGTGTGGAGGTTGGGGCAGGGCTGAAGGACAGTGTGGAGGTTGGGACAGGGCTGTAGGACAGTGTGGAGGTTGGGGCAGGGCTGTAGGACAGTGTGGAGGTTGGGGCAGAGCTGGAGGACAGTGTGGAGGTTGGGGCAGAGCTGTAGGACAGTGTGGAGGTTGGGGCAGAGCTGTAGGACAGTGTGGAGGTTGGGGCAGGGCTGAAGGACAGTGTGGAGGTTGGGACAGGGCTGTGGGACAGTGTGGAGGTTGGGGCAGGGCTGAAGGACAGTGTGGAGGTTGGGACAGGGCTGTAGGAC
Organism: Silurus meridionalis; assembly: GCF_014805685.1. Classification (NCBI taxonomy): domain Eukaryota; kingdom Metazoa; phylum Chordata; class Actinopteri; order Siluriformes; family Siluridae; genus Silurus; species Silurus meridionalis. Next base: position 190,906 of record NW_025804742.1, on the reverse strand, counting down.
AGTGTGGAGGTTGGGGCAGAGCTGTTGGACAGTGTGGAGGTTGGGGCAGAGCTGTTGGACAGTGTGGAGGTTGGGGCAGAGCTGTAGGACAGTGTGGAGGTTGGGGCAGAGCTGTAGGACAGTGTGGAGGTTGGGGCAGAGCTGTAGGACAGTGTGGAGGTTCGGGCAGAGCTGTAGGACAGTGTGGAGGTTCGGGCAGAGCTGTAGGACAGTGTGGAGGTTGGGGCAGAGCTGTTGGACAGTGTGGAGGTTGGGGCAGAGCTGTAGGAGAGTGTGGAGGTTCGGGCAGAGCTGGAGGACAGTGTGGAGGTTGGGGCAGGGCTGTAGGACAGTGTGGAGCTTGGTGCAGGTGCCTGAGGTTTGGGGTGCAGCTGGTGAGTGAGTGTGATGTAATGGAATATTTGTGGATGTACATTTCATTCACACACACACACACACACACACACACACACACACACACACACACACACACACACACACACACAGAGGAAGTCTTATGAAAAACTATGATGGAAATATTATCTGTACACACCCAGACTCCAAATGTTCTTTATTGTCTGTATAAGTCTTTATTACCCACAATCCCCTGGGCTCGGCTTATAACTCATCACACACTTACACACATTCAACACACTCTTACACACATTCAACACACCCACACACACATTCAACACTCTTACACACATTCAACACACTCACACACACATTCAACACACTCACACACATTCAACACACTCTTACACATTCATCACACTCACACACACATTCAACACACTCTTACACACATTCAACACACTTACACACATTCAACACACTCACACACATTCAACACACACATTCAACACACTCACACACATTCAACACTCACACACATTCAACACACTCACACACATTCAACACACTCACACACATTCAACACACTCTTACACATTTAACACACACACACACACACACACACACACACACACACATTCAACACACTCACACACTCAATATACTCACACACATTTAACACACACACAAACACACACACACACACACACACACACACACACATTTAACACACACACACACACGCATGACTTGTTCATCAGGGAGAGTGTGGAGGTTGGGGCAGAGCTGGAGGACAGTGTGGAGGTTGGGGCAGGGCTGGAGGACAGTGTGGAGCTTGGTGCAGGTGCCTGAGGTTTGGGGTGCAGCTGGTGAGTGAGTGTGATGTAATGGAATATTTGTGGATGTACATTTCATTCACACACACACACACACACACAGAGGAAGTCTTACGAAAAACTATGATGGAAATATTATCTGTACACACCCAGACTCCAAATGTTCTTTATTGTCTGTATAAGTCTTTATTACCCACAATCCCTGGGCTCGCTTATAACTCATCACACACTTACACACATTCAACACACTACACACATTCAACACACCACACACACATTCAACACACTTACACACATTCAACACACTCACACACACACATTCAACACACTCACACACATTCAACACTCTTACACACATTCAACACACTACACACATTCAACACACTCACACATATTCAACACACACACATTCAACACACTCTTACACATTCAACACACACATATTCAACACACTCATTACACATTCAACACACTCACACGCATTCAACACACTCTTACATTCAACACACTCTTACACATTCAACACACACACATTCAACACACTCACACACATTTAACACACTCTTACAAATTCAACACACTCACACAGACATTCAATGCACTCTTACAAATTCAACACACTCACACATTCAACACACTCACACATTCAACACACACACATTCAACACAATCTTACACATTCAACACACTCACACACACACATTCAACACACTCAAACACATTCAACACTCACACACACATTCAACACACACATTCAACACACACACACATTCAACACACTCACACTCACACATTCAACACACTCACACATTCAACACACTCACACACACATTCAACACGCTCTTACACATTCAACACACACACATTCAACACACTCACACACATTCAACACACTCACACACATTCAACACACTCATTACACACATTCAACACACTCGTACACATTCAACACACTCACACACATTCAACACACTCTTACACACATTCAACACACTCTTACACATTCAACATTCAACACACACACATTCAACACACTCACACACATTCAACACACTCGTACACACATTCAACACACTCACACATTCAACACACTCGTACACACATTCAACACACTCGTACACATTCAACACACTCTTACATTCAACACACTCGTACACACATTCAACACACTCTTACACATTCAACACACTTACACACATTCAACACACATTCAACACACATTCAACACACACACATTCAACACACTCACACACATTCAACACACTCTTACACATTTAACACACTCTTACACACATTCAACACACTCATACACATTCAACACACTCACACATTCAACACATTCACACACATTCAACACACTTACACACATTCAACACACTCACACATTCAACACTCTTACATTCAACACACTCACATTCAACACACTCATACACATTCAACACACACATTCAACACACTCACACACATTCAACACTCACACACATTCAACACACTCACACACATTCAACACACTCACACACATTCAACACTCTTACACATTTAACACACACACACACACACACACACACACACACACACACACACACACACATTCAACACACTCACACACTCAATATACTCACACATTTAACACACACACACACACACACACACACACACACACACACACACACACACACACACACACATTTAACACACACACACACACGCATGACTTGTTCATCAGGGACAAACTTACACTTATAAAGAACTTATTCATCTTTATCACCACATTATCTGTGTAAAGCTGCTCTGAGACGATGTTCATTGTCAAAATCACAATACAAATAAACATGAATCTAATTAAACACACTCACACACGTTCAACACACTCACACACACATTGAACACTTATACACACACTCAGTACACTTACACACATTCAACACACTTTCAGACACATTTAAAACACTCACACACATTAAACACACTCACACGCATTCAACACACACACACATTCAACAGACTCACACACACACACACACACACACACACACACACACACGCGCACACACACACACTCACACACTCGACACACTCGACACACAAGACAAACTTCAGGAGCAAAATCATAGAATTTTACAGACGTGTTAGCATAGCTGCTGTGTGTGTGTGTGTGTGTGTGTGTGTGTGTACTTTATCAGAGGAAGAGATATGGCCTCAGATGGCACATCAAAGCCTTTACACACTTCTAATCACCTACAACCTTCAGCCATGAGATTCTATCTGAGAGCGAGACGTGTATCTGATGCCCCTCCAGCTTCAGCTCACTCTGATAAATCTTTCACACCCACACAGGAAGTGAGTTTATCAGCCATGAGCAGGGAGAAGCTTCACCAACACACCTCAATATCCGAGATACTGTAGAAGTTAAACATGTTGTAGCCTAAAACTATTCACCACCACCATCATCATGATCATCATCATTAGCTTCATTACTGCATTTATTTAAATATTAATTCTCCTTACTTTTCCTTCTGTCTCTACAAACAGAAGTCCATCTAAAAGAAGTTTAATAATAGTGGGACACTGGGGGTTTAGAACTGCACTCAGCCCCACATCCCACTGAGTCAGAGGTTAATGATTGATTATATAATTGTGTGAAGGTGAAGCTGTAGAACATTAGGAGGAGTTGGAGAGGACATGATGTTCTGCATCTCAGGAGGGGAATCAAGACCAAGCACCTATCCTACTGTGGAACTGTAGAAGTGTTGCTGTACTGGAGATGAATCACTTTGAGGAACTCCTGAACTTAGTGGACTTGCCCTCGATTGTCTGTAAGCTGCTCCTCACCCTGGGAACATCTTCTTCAGAGTCAACCATGGTTATAGTAGTGTCATGTGAGATGTTGGCATTCTATTTGATAAGTTAAGAGATCAGTTCCCAGCACCACAAAACTGCCACCGATGGGCCCGTAACTCTCCCCTGCTCAGTCTATATATACACTAATACAAATACATTTGAAAACAGAGTCTAAAAAAGCTCCACACTATTATTTTTAATAGTTTCCAAAAAGTTGCTTTCAGTCATTTCCCTGCTACTGCATATGAGCTAAACATAAGACGATTCGATCCACCCACGTCATTTCCACCTGGAGTTTATTTACTTTACGATTCTTTAGAACTTTGTGGCAACGTCTAAAAATGCATCATAGTTTTCAAAAGCCTCTGTTTTTAAACAGCATTTTCAGATGTATGCACTTTGGAGAGTGATTTCAAAAAGCTTGGGTCACCACAGTGTCAGATAATTGTATGTTGGTAAATGTCTCCTCCAGGTGGCACCAAAATAACTTTTTTTTCTGGGTTCAAGCCCCGGTATCTCCAAGCTGCCACTCTTGGGCCCTTGAGCAAGGCCCTTAACCCTCTGTGCTTCAGGGGAGCTGTATCATGTCACTGTGCTGTGATGTATATGTGTATATAAAATAAAGGATTGGGTCCCGCTCAGTGTTTGAAGTTGTGCTGAAGAATGTAAACATGTAGGTGTTTTGTTTTCATTTTATTTTAGCAGTAACAAAGATGTTGCTGTTCTCCGAGAGTGCTCTGTGGGACGCGTTATACCCCCCTCGGCCATGTTTACCACTCAGTTAGGGAAAATAAGGGCTCTGGGGAATTTTAGCTCCACCCCAGTGTGTGTGTGTGTGTGTGTGTGTGTGTGTGTGTGTGTGTGTGTGTGTGTGTGTGTGTAGTGAGGTGAGATGAACACACACCTGACTCGTGTGTAGTGAAGGTGAGATGAACACACCTGACTCGTGTGTGTAGAGGTGAGATGAACACACCTGACTCGTGTGTGTAGAGGTGAGATGAACACACCTGACTGTGTGTGTAGAGAGGTGAGATGAACACACCTGACTCGTGTGTAGTGAAGGTGAGATGAACACACACCTGACTGTGTGTGTGTGTACTATCAGAGGAAGAGATATGGCCTCAGATGGCACATCAAAGCCTTTACACACTTCTAATCACCTACAACCTTCAGCCATGAGATTCTATCTGAGAGCGAGACGTGTATCTGATGCCTCCAGCTTCAGCTCACTCTGATAAATCTTTCACACCCACACAGGAAGTGAGTTTATCAGCCATGAGCAGGAGAAGCTTCACCAACACACCTCAATATCCGAGATACTGTAGAAGTTAAACATGTTGTAGCCTAAAACTATTCACCACCACCATCATCATGATCATCATCATTAGCTTCATTACTGCATTTATTTAAATATTAATTCTCCTTACTTTTCCTTCTGTCTCTACAAACAGAAGTCCATCTAAAAGAAGTTTAATAATAGTGGGACACTGGGGTTTAGAACTGCACTCAGCCCCACATCCCACTGAGTCAGAGGTTAATGATTGATTATATAATTGTGTGAAGGTGAGATGAACACACCTGACTGTGTGTGTAGAGAGGTGAGATGAACACACACTGACTCGTGTGTAGTGAAGGTGAGATGAACACACACTGACTCGTGTGTGTGTGAAGGTGAGATGAACACACCTGACTCGTGTGTAGAGTAGGTGAGATGAACACACACTGACTCGTGTGTAGAGAAGGTGAGATGAACACACCTGACTGTGTGTGTGTGTAGTGAGGTGAGATGAACACACACTGACTCGTGTGTGTAGAAGGTGAGATGAACACACACTGACTCGTGTGTGTAGAGTAGGTGAGATGAACACACACTGACTCGTGTGTAGAGTAGGTGAGATGAACACACCTGACTCGTGTGTAGTGAAGGTGAGATGAACACACCTGACCTGTGTGTGTAGAGAAGGTGAGATGAACACACCTGACTGTGTGTGTAGAGTAGGTGAGATGAACACACCTGACTCGTGTGTAGTGAAGGTGAGATGAACACACCTGACTGTGTGTAGTGAAGGTGAGATGAACACACACCTGACTCGTGTGTGTAGAGTAGGTGAGATGAACACACACCTGACTCGTGTGTGTAGAGAAGGTGAGATGAACACACACCTGACTCGTGTGTGTAGTGAAGGTGAGATGAACACACACCTGACTCGTGTGTGTAGAGTAGGTGAGATGAACACACACCTGACTCGTGTGTGTGTGTGAAGGTGAGATGAACACACACCTGACTCGTGTGTGTAGAAGGTGAGATGAACACACACCTGACTCGTGTGTGTGAGTAGGTGAGATGAACACACACCTGACTCGTGTGTGTGTAGAGAAGGTGAGATGAACACACACCTGACTCGTGTGTGTAGAGTAGGTGAGATGAACACACACCTGACTCGTGTGTGTAGTGAAGGTGAGATGAACACACACCTGACTCGTGTGTGTAGTGAAGGTGAGATGAACACACTCCTGACTCGTGTGTAGTGAAGGTGAGATGAACACACACCTGACTCGTGTGTGTAGAGAAGGTGAGATGAACACACCTGACTCGGTGTGTAGTGAAGGTGAGATGAACACACACCTGACTCGTGTGTGTGTAGTGAAGGTGAGATGAACACACACCTGACTCGTGTGTGTAGTGAGGTGAGATGAACACACACCTGACTCGTGTGTGTAGAGAAGGTGAGATGAACACACACCTGACTTGTGTGTAGTGAAGGTGAGATGAACACACACCTGACCTGTGTGTGTGTAGAGAAGGTGAGATGAACACACACCTGACTCGTGTGTGTAGAGTAGGTGAGATGAACACACACCTGACTCGGTGTGTAGTGAAGGTGAGATGAACACACACCTGACTCGTGTGTAGAGAAGGTGAGATGAACACACACCTGACTCGTGTGTGTAGTGAGGTGAGATGAACACACACCTGACTCGTGTGTGTAGTGAAGGTGAGATGAACACACACCTGACTCGTGTGTGTAGAGTAGGTGAGATGAACACACACCTGACTCGTGTGTGTAGTGAAGGTGAGATGAACACACCTGACTCGTGTGTGTGTAGTGAAGGTGAGATGAACACACTCCTGACTCGTGTGTGTAGTGAAGGTGAGATGAACACACACCTGACTCGTGTGTGTAGTGAAGGTGAGATGAACACACACCTGACTCGTGTGTGTAGTGAAGGTGAGATGAACACACCTGACTCGTGTGTGTAGTGAGGTGAGATGAACACACCTGACTCGTGTGTGTAGTGAAGGTGAGATGAACACACACACCTGACTCGTGTGTGTGTAGAGAGGTGAGATGAACACACCTGACTCGTGTGTAGTGAAGGTGAGATGAACACACACCTGACTGTGTGTGTAGTGAAGGTGAGATGAACACACACCTGACTCGTGTGTGTGTAGTGAAGGTGAGATGAACACACACCTGACTGGTGTGTGTAGTGAAGGTGAGATGAACACACACCTGACCTGTGTGTAGAGTAGGTGAGATGAACACACACCTGACTCGTGTGTGTAGAGAAGGTGAGATGAACACACACCTGACTCGTGTGTGTAGTGAAGGTGAGATGAACACACACCTGACTCGTGTGTGTAGAGTAGGTGAGATGAACACACACCTGACTCGTGTGTGTGTAGAAGGTGAGATGAACACACACCTGACTCGTGTGTGTGTAGAGTAGGTGAGATGAACACACACCTGACTCGTGTGTGTAGTGAAGGTGAGATGAACACACCTGACTGTGTGTGTGTAGAGTAGGTGAGATGAACACACACCTGACTCGTGTGTGTAGTGAAGGTGAGATGAACACACACCTGACTCGTGTGTGTAGAAGGTGAGATGAACACACACCTGACTCGTGTGTGTAGTGAAGGTGAGATGAACACACACCTGACTGTGTGTGTGTAGTGAAGGTGAGATGAACACACCTGACTCGTGTGTGTAGTGAAGGTGAGATGAACACACACCTGACCTGTGTGTGTAGAGAAGGTGAGATGAACACACCTGACTCGTGTGTGTAGTGAAGGTGAGATGAACACACACACCTGACTCGTGTGTGTAGTGAGGTGAGATGAACACACACCTGACTCGTGTGTGTGAGAAGGTGAGATGAACACACACCTGACCTGTGTGTGTAGTGAAGGTGAGATGAACACACACCTGACTCGTGTGTGTAGTGAAGGTGAGATGAACACACACCTGACTCGTGTGTGTAGAGTAGGTGAGATGAACACACACCTGACTCGTGTGTGTGTAGAGTAGGTGAGATGAACACACACCTGACTCGTGTGTGTAGTAGGTGAGATGAACACACACCTGACTGTGTGTGTAGAGTAGAGATGAACACACACTGACTCGTGTGTAGTGAAGGTGAGATGAACACACACCTGACTCGTGTGTGTAGAGAAGGTGAGATGAACACACACCTGACTCGTGTGTAGAGTAGGTGAGATGAACACACACCTGACTGTGTGTGTGTGTGTGTGTAGTGAGGTGAGATGAACACACACCTGACTCGTGTGTGTAGAGGTGAGATGAACACACACCTGACTGTGTGTAGAGAAGGTGAGATGAACACACACCTGACTCGTGTGTGTAGAGAAGGTGAGATGAACACACACCTGACCTGTGTGTGTAGAGAAGGTGAGATGAACACACACCTGACTGTGTGTGTAGAGGTGAGATGAACGCACACCTGACTCGTGTGTGTAGAGAGGTGAGATGAACGCACACCTGACTGTGTGTGTGTAGAGAAGGTGAGATGAACACACACCTGACTCGTGTGTGTGTAGTGAAGGTGAGATGAACACACACCTGACTCGTGTGTGTGAGTGAAGGTGAGATGAACACACCTGACCTGTGTGTGTAGAGAAGGTGAGATGAACACACACCTGACTCGTGTGTGTAGAGTAGGTGAGATGAACACACACCTGACTCGTGTGTGTAGTGAAGGTGAGATGAACACACAACTGACTCGTGAGTGTAGTGAAGGTGAGATGAACACACACCTGACTCGTGTGTGTAGAGTAGGTGAGATGAACACACACCTGACTCGTGTGTGTAGAGAAGGTGAGATGAACACACACCTGACTCGTGTGTGTAGAGAAGGTGAGATGAACACACACCTGACTCGTGTGTGTAGAGAAGGTGAGATGAACACACACCTGACTCGTGTGTGTGTAGAGAAGGTGAGATGAACACACACCTGACTCGTGTGTGTAGAGAAGGTGAGATGAACGCACACCTGACTCGTGTGTGTAGAGTAGGTGAGATGAACGCACACCTGACTCGTGTGTGTAGAGAAGGTGAGATGAACGCACACCTGACTCGTGTGTGTGTAGAGTAGGTGAGATGAACACACACCTGACTCGTGTGTGTAGTGAAGGTGAGATGAACACACACCTGACTCGTGTGTGTAGAGTAGGTGAGATGAACGCACACCTGACTCGTGTGTGTGTAGTGAAGGTGAGATGAACACACACCTGACTCGTGTGTGTAGAGAAGGTGAGATGAACACACACCTGACTCGTGTGTGTGTGAAGGTGAGATGAACACACACCTGACTCGTGTGTGTAGTGAAGGTGAGATGAACACACACCTGACTCGTGTGTGTAGTGAAGGTGAGATGAACACACACCTGACTCGTGTGTGTAGTGAAGGTGAGATGAACACACACCTGACTCGTGTGTGTAGTGAGGTGAGATGAACACACACCTGACTCGTGTGTGTGTAGTGAAGGTGAGATGAACACACACCTGACTCGTGTGTGTAGTGAAGGTGAGATGAACACACACCTGACTCGTGTGTAGTGCAGGTGAGATGAACACACTCCTGACTCGTGTGTGTAGTGAAGGTGAGATGAACACACACCTGACTCGTGTGTGTAGTAGGTGAGATGAACACACACCTGACTCGTGTGTGTAGTGAAGGTGAGATGAACACACACCTGACTCGTGTGTGTAGTGAAGGTGAGATGAACACACACCTGACTCGTGTGTGTAGAAGGTGAGATGAACACACACCTGACTCGTGTGTGTAGTGAAGGTGAGATGAACACACACCTGACTCGTGTGTGTGTGAGTAGGTGAGATGAACACACCTGACTCGTGTGTGTAGAGAGGTGAGATGAACACACACCTGACTCGTGTGTGTAGAGTAGGTGAGATGAATACACACCTGACTCGTGTGTGTAGTGAAGGTGAGATGAACACACACCTGACTCGTGTGTGTAGCAAAGGTGAGATAAACTGAGAAAACAGGCAGTGGGTCAAACCACTGTGAGGAAGGGGAGGGGGAACTCAACTGTTTCGAAATGCATTTTTGCGTTTTTTTTCTACTTACACAATTATTTTAGTTATACATACATATATTTTTCATATAATAGAGAATACATATAATAGAGAGTACGATTTTTAAAAATATTTTTATTGGGGGGGGACAACCCTTGGACATGTCCCCTCCGTCCCCTCCGGGATTTACGCCCATGGGTTCACCACAAACACTGCTCCATACCAGGAGAACCATTCGACTTTAAATTGTACACATATTCAACATGTGGTTAATGCAGTGTTCTGCTACTGCAGGCATCTGATAATGATCAACTCTACATTTACAATTACAAACACCACAGGTCAAGGAAGGAGAACAGGTGACAGGGTGAATCAGTGAGCAGGTGAGAAGGTGACTCTGTGACTCGGTAAGCAGGTGACTCAGTGAGCAGGTGACCTTGTGACTTAGTGAGTAAGTGACTCTGTGACTTGGAAAGCCGGTGACTCAGTGAGCAGGTGACCCTGTGATTCGGTGAGCAGGTGACTCAGTGAGCAGGTGACTCTGTGACTTGGTAAGCAGGTGACTTGGTGATTCGGGGAGCAGGTGACTGTGATTTGGTGAGAAGGTGACTCTGTGACTCGGTAAGCAGGTGACTTGGTGAGCAGGTAATTGTGACTTGGTGAGCAGGTCACATGCAGGTGACTCAGTGAGCAGGTGACTCAGTAAGCAGTTGACTCCTTGATTCATTGAGAAGGTGACTCTGTAAGCAGGTGACTTGGTGAGCAGGTGACTCTGTGAATCAGTTAGTAGGTGACTTAGTGAGCAGGTAACTCAGTGGGCAGCGGACTCAGTTAGTAGGTGACTCAGTGAGCAGGTGATTCTGTGACTCAGTGAGCAGATGACTCAGTAAGCAGGTGAATCAGTAAACAGATGACTCGGTAAGCAGGTGAATCAGTGAGCAGATGACTCGGTAAGCAGGTGAATCAGTGAGCAGATGACTCGGTAAGCAGGTGAATCAGTGAGCAGATGACTCGGTAAGCACGTGAATCAGTGAGCAGATGACTCGGCAAGTAGGTGACTCTGTGATTTGGTGAGCGAAGGCACGATTTGGTCAAATCTCACAGATAAGCTCCTGTAGCACAAACTGCTGAAGATTTTCACCAGCTATTTATAAAAAGCTGATCAAAATATTGTTGTGTGTGTCTGTGTTTTAGCATCAAACATGCTTTTGAGAGCACATACACACACAGGGTACATGTTCAAACAAGTTGAGCAGTAACATGGGGATTCTAAAAAGTGAACACACACTCACACTCACTCACTCACTCACTCACACACACACACACACTCTCTGTCTCTCTCTCTCTCTCTCTCTCTCTCTGAATTGTGTTCATTGTGTTTCTTGCTTTAGTAATAATATTTATTGTTACTGTATGAGATTCTGTGTGTGATGCAGCGCTCTGTTCTACTGCACTTCTCTATAAAACTGATGATTTAGAGATGTGGCATCATGATGGGATTAAGTGGTTGATTGATTCGGGAAGAACATCACTGAAGGTCTTGGGGAAATACACAACCTGCCCCTGAGTAAGACTAATAAAGCTTCTGTCACACTTTCCTCTGCACAACAAAACCGATGCTCTAAAGCACATCAAGATGATAACAAATCTCACAAATAAACTCTTGATAAGACACACCTGTGACCTGAAACCCATTCCAGGTGACACCTTAAATCTGATGACAAAATGCCATGAGTTTGCTGAGCTGAAGTCAAAGCTAAATGGAGCTTTTTGGACAATATAAAATATAAAACCCATATTTTGTGTTCTTTAACATGTTTTTGTTTACTACAGAATTCCAGACATGTTCTTACATGGTTACACAGTCTGAAGCTATTTTAGATCATTACCACATCTCTTTTAAAATCTGCCTTAGTCACTGCATTAGTACCTCACCATGCTACCGCATTAAACACGTTCACGTCAGCTACAGCAGTGAGTTTTATTAATAATCTTCAGGAAATTTCGATATAAATTAGATCTCCATCTGAGCAGAGCTCGACTGGGCCACTGAATACCTAGAATCAACGTTCCGTTACACTCTAGATGATGGAGCTACACTTAAATCCAAAATGATCAGGGAGAATAAATCAGCACAGTGGTATAATGATCATACACACACCTTAAAACAGACCACTCAGAAATTAGAATGTAAATGACGTCAAACAAAATGAACAGTATTTTAAATATCATGTAAACAGAATCCTAGATTTTTATTCTGTACTGCAGCAAAATGAACAGGAAATAAAAGCACTGCACTCACATGCACACCATCAATAGGTAGTAATGATTTAATGAACTTTTTTAATAATAAAGATTAATCCAGATGATTAAAATAAATCCAAACTATTTCATAAATAACCCTGTAGACAGCAGTGTCATTATAACAGACAAACATTTATTAATGATTTACATCATTTACTCAATTTCTTCTCTACAACATCCAAAGGATTTTGGACCATTTCTGTCCACACAGGCTGCCCAGGTGCTTGTTCAGTCTCTTGTGATTTCGAGACTGGACTACTGCAACTGTCTGTTGTCTGTCTCCCCCTGAACGCTATTCATCCACTACAAATGATCCAAAATACAGCTGCACAACTTGTGTTCAATCTGCCCAAGTTCTCCCACACCACCCCACTGCTGCGCTCCCTTCACTGGCTTCCAGTAGCTGCACGTATCAGATTCAAAACATTGATGCTTGCCTACAAGGCCAAAAATATATGAGCATCAACTTACCTTAAAAACCTCACCACATCTCGCACTGCACCATGCTACCTTTTCCTGAAACACTTAAATTAGCACATTCCAAGTTTGCTTTTTAAAGATTAATCCCTCGATCCCTCGCCTACAAGTTTCTTCAAACAGATCATTCCAGAGGTAATTGAACCTGTTTTATAAATAATAAACTCTTCCATTAGCACTGGTTTTGTACCTAAATCCTTCAAACTGCAGTTATCAACCCCCTAATTAAGGAACCTGACCTTCACCCTGTCAGCTGTCCAACTACAGTCCAATATCAAACCTCCTCTTTATCTCCAAGATTCTAGAAAAGGTTGTAGCACAGCAGTTCTGCTCACATCTACTGAGGAAGAACATTTCTGAAATGTATCACTCAGGATTTCGGCCTCATCATAGCACAGAGACGGCGCTAGTTAAGGTGCTAAATGACTGTTATTGGCCTCTGATCAGGGTTTTGTCTCTTTACTTGTTTTGCTCGACCGCAGTGCAGCTTTTCACACCATTGATCATAATCTCCTGCTTGCTGGACTGGAGAACATTGTTGGAATAAAGGGAACAGCTCTCTCCTGGCTCAGATCTTATTTGACTGATCGCTATCAGTTTGTTGATGTAAATGGTGAGTTCTCCACACTCTCTGAGGTAAAGTTTGGTGTTCCACAAGGATCTGTCTTAGGCCCTCTGCTTTTCTCTTTATATCTGCTGCCTCTGGGTGAAATTATACATAAACATGGTATTTGCTTCCATTGCTGTGCTGATGAGACACAGCTGTATATTTCAGCAAAGCCAGATGAGAGAGATCAGCTTAACAATGTTGAGGAGTGTGTAAAGGACATTAGACAGTGGATGCTTGATAACTTTCTTCTGCTCAACTCAGATAAGACAGAAGTACTTTTACTAGGACCACATGCAGCTAGAAGTAAACTTTCAGATTCTGTAGCATCTCTGGATGGTGTTTCTGTCTCAGTGTGTACAGCAGTCAAAGACCTTGGTGTGATTATTGACCTGAGTCTTTCCTTTGAGGCTCACGTGAATAATATTACCAGGATCTCCTTCTTTCACCTACTACTAACGACGTATAAAGCACTTAACGCTCTCACGCTGCAGTATCTGAGTGAACATCTGTACCAGTATGATCCTCCACGCCTACTTAGATCAAAAGGTGCAGGCTATTTGTTTGTACCTCAAATAATGAAGACTCCAGCAGGGGGCAGATGTTTCTTTTATAAACCCCACAGTTAGGGAACAACCTGTGTTCTGGACTCAGACACAAACTTGGAAAGTGCTAATTTAAGTGTTTCAGGAAGAGGAAGGTATTCAACCGTCGTTTAAAGCCAGAGACTCTGCTGTATGGACATCTAGGGGAAGTTCATTCCACCACCTCAGTGCCAGAACAAAGAAGAGCCTTGAAGTATACTTACCTCTCATTCTGAGAGGAGGTGGTACCAGTCTAGCAGTGCTGGAGGATCTCAGACAGCATGGTGCAGTGCAAGGTGTGATGAGGTCTCTGAGGTAAGATGGCGCTGGTCCATTTTTGGCCTTGTAGGCAAGCAGCTACGTGCAGCTACTGGAAGCCAGTGAAGGGAGCAGAGCAGTGGGGTGGGGTGGGAGAACTTGGGTAGATTGAACACAAGTTGTGCAGCTGCTTGGATTTTGGATTCTTTGCAGTGGACGAATAGCATTCAGAGGAAGACCAGCCAGCAGAGTGATCCAGTCTCGAAATGACAAGAGACTGAACAACCACCAGGGCAGCCTGTGTGGACAGAGAAAAGAAACCCCATGTAAGTATATGACTTTGCCAATTGAGTGGGTATGAAGTGAGAAAAGGAGGGGACCAAGTATCAAGCCTTGTTGGACACCAGTGGTGAGTCTGCATGGGGCAGATGTGGACCCCCGCCATGTTACCTGGTATAAGTGACCTTCCAGGTAGGAAGCAAACCATTCCAAAGCTGTACCGTGGATACCAAGGCTCCTGATGGTAGATAAGAGAGTCTCTTGGTTGACTGTGTCAAATGCTGCTAAAAGGTCCAGGAAGATAAGTACAGATGACAGCTTGGCTGATCGAGCAGCATGCAGTTTCTCAGAAACACCCAAAAGGGCCGTCTCTGTGGAATGTGCCGATTTGCCAGACTGGTTTGGATCATGGAGGTTGTTCTGTGAGAGAAAAACAGACAGTTGGTTAAAAACTGTGCGTTCCAGAGATTTAGAAAGAAAGGAGAAAAGTGATACCGGTCAACAACACACATCAACACTCATTAACACACCGACACACATCAGCACACATCAAGAGACACCAACACACATCAACAGACACCAACACACACCAACATGCACCATAACACATCAATACACACCAACACACACCAAGACATATCAACACACACCAACACACACCAACACACATCAACAGACACCAACACAGGCCAACACACAACACACATCAACACACACATCAACACACACCAACACACATCAACACACACTAACACACACCAAAACACATCAACAGACACCAACACAGGCCAACACACAACACACATCAACAAACACCAAAACATATCAACATACACCAACACACACCAACACACACCAACACTCATCAATACACAACATTACACACCACACACACCAACACACATCAATACACATCAACACACACCAAAACACATCAACACACATCATCACATACCTACACACATCAACACACACATCACACACCAAAACACAACACACACCACCTCCTGCTGGATGCTTCCTGATGTGCAGAATAAACTGGTTGGTTTAAACTGCCCTCTACTGGTCCCTTTGATTCTTCAACGTTAATGGATTTTTTTGTGTTTATCCTGCTTAGATCTGGGGGGTATTCCAGAAAGCAGGTTATGTGACATACCTGGGTATGTTTAAGGGTAAGTTCGTGGATAACCTCAACTTTCGGTTCCAAAAACGTAGGTAACTTTCTGGGTATGTATGTAACCATAGCAACTGACTCGGGAGCAGGTTATGTTTCAGTGTAACTTCGGCGTGCCCTTTTAATGAGGATCCTGTGGACGTAGAAGCACAAATTATACGAGTTTTTTTTTCGTCGGGAGAGGGTTATAAGACCGCGTGTTGAAGTGTTTGCATACCCTAATGAATATTTGAAAGAGCGTTATCGTTTTTCAAAAGATTTGTTAGTTTATTTAACACGTCTTTTAAAACCGCAGATTGCAAATGTGACAAACCGTGTGGGCGATTCAGAGCATGTGGGAAAGGCAACTGTGTGTAGAGCCGTTCGTACAGTATGTCTGGCACTTAAACAGTTCTTTTATATATATATATATATATATATATATATATATATATATATATATATATATATAAAAGAACTGTTTAAGTATATATATATATATATATTTAATATTTACTCATATTATTTATATCTATACATTTATTCATTATGCGCACACACACACTTCATACCTCCATAACTTTCTGTTTCAGGGTTTCCAAATGTAATTGGGTGCATTGATGGCACTCACATTCCTATTAAAGCTCCACCAATAAATGAGGGAGACTGTGTTAATAGGAAATCTATTCATAGCATCAATGTGCAGGTAACAACTTAATTTTTTCCCTTCTTAAAATCATTAAAGTCATTACTTTTTCCACTAACTAGGTAATATGTGAGGCAACTCAAATCATTACCAATGTAGAGGCAAAATGGCCATGATCTGTGCACAATGCCAGAATTTTCCACGAGTCATCATTATGCCAGACATTTCAGCAGGGTATGTTTTGCTTTATACAATTGTTTTTTTTTTCCTTTTACTATATTTGTGTTGTACACTTCAATCATTACAGGACAGTACAATGTTTACTTGCTGGGGGACAGAGGATACCCTTGTCTGCCCTATTTAATGACACCCTACCCTGAACCTGAGCCTGTGAATAAAAACATTATTTTGCAGAAAACACACTGATTAAAATTAGAGAACAACAATGACTGTAGCATGGAAAAAGATTACAATAAAATGTTCTGAAGTTTAAAACAGTCAGCAATTAGTAGGAAGTGTCCAGGCCTCTGCTCTGAATGACTTCAGCACATCTGCACCCACAGGACAGCACGAGTCTCTCACACTGTTTTGGTGTGATTTTGGTCCACTCTTCTTCCAGTTCGGTGACTGTAGTGGGTTTCTTGGCCATAACTTTGTCACCAAGGATTTTCCAGAGGTTCTCTATTGGGTTGAGATCATGACTCTGGGCAGGCTATGTCATTATTTTAATGTTTTCAGTTTGAAGGAACTGCTTTACCCGTTTTGCTGTGTGACATGGAGCGTTGTCCTGCATGAACACTGCGGGCTGATTGGGTGATGAACGCAGGAAAGGAACCATATGTTGTTGAAGAAGGTTCTGATAAACATTTGCATTTACTCTTCCATGTAGCTGTATAAGAGGCCTAACTCCTGCTGCAGAAAACATGCCCCAAACCATGACACTTCCTCCTCCACTTTTCACTGACTTCTTTACACACTTTGGGTTCAGTCTTTCTCCAGTTTGTCACCGAACATAATGTTTCCCATCGGACCCAAATAAATTCAACTTGCTTTTATCACTGAAGTGAACTTTGGACCAGTTCTCCTCTGTCCACACAACATGCTTCTCAGCGAAGCTTAGTCTAGCCTTTTGATTCTTTCTGCTAATGAGAGGTTTGGTCACTGCAGAGTGGGCTTTCAGTCCAAATGCTCTTAAACGTCGAGACACTGTATGATGAGACAGATCCTTACCCTGTTCAGCGCTGAACTGGTGAGCAATTCCAGCTGCAGTGTAGAAACGATTGCCCATTGAGATCCTCCGCAGTATCCTGTCCTCTCTTGTATTTGTCTTCCGTGGACGACCAGCCTTCTTGGTGGACTTGAATGAGTTTGTGATGTTGTAAAGATTTAATATTCTTGAAATCACAGATTTGGAATGACCAACTTGTCTTGCTATGGCTGATAGGGTCATCCCTAAGGCCTTCATCTGGACAACCTGCTGCCAGAGGCTTTCAGTCACTTTAGAACGGCCCACCATCTTGCAGAGTCAGTAAAACTGGATGTTAGGCTGCCAGTTAAATAGGGGTTGACAGATAATCAAGGAAATTAGCACCAGGTACCAGATTAACACCAATAACTGGGAGGTATCTGAAAGTGTTCTCTAATTTTGATCAGTGTGTTTTCTGCAAAATAATAATTTTTTTTTTAAATGCCTTAGTTATTTTGTGGAAAGGGTGTTCTGGTAGCATGGTATAGACAGGACAAAAACTCCTTCAACTGCTGAGCAGTGAAGATTAAATAATTTCAGAATTGTTCAATTGTTTATAAATTGTTCTTGATGGGGAGAAAAATAATACAAAGAAAAAGAAAACTGATAAATAAAGTATAAAAACTATATAAAAGAAAATATAAGAATATATAAAGATATATATATGTATATGAAAGAAAAGGATGTATATACAAAAAATGCTTATGGCAGTAAACAATAAAACAGTAAACAATAGACAATTTAAGGTGGTTTAGATTGTCCATAAAGTGTCCCTGTGCGGTATGGTGTGGTGTAAAATGTCCATAAATTGTCCGTGTGCGGAATGGTGTGGTGTAAAGTGTCCGTGTGCGGTATGGTTTGGTATAAAATATTTAGTGCACTGTGCTGTGCAAGTCCAGAGTTTAAAGTGTCGTGGTGCGAAAGTTGAGATATGTACAGAGAAGAAGTGTGAGATAGATGGCGAGAGTGAGCCAGTTTTTAGATCCTGGGTGTCTCCTGGTTTAAACTCTGAATGGCCTGTGGGAAGAAGCTCCTCCTCATTCTTTCTGTGTTCGCTTTTAGGGAGCAAAGGCGTTTCCCTGAACGCAACAGAGAAAAGAGTCCATTATTGGGATGGCTGAGGTCCTTCATAATCTTCCTGGCTCTGGTCCGGCACCGCTTGCTGTAGATGTCCTGCAGGTCAGGGAGCTCGGTGTGGATGGTACGTTCAACTGAACGCACCACCCTCTGGAGGACTCGTCTGTCCTGCATGGTGCTGTTCCCGAACCAGGAAGTGATGCTACCCGTCAGAGCGCTCTCAATGGTGCAGGTTTAGAAAGTCTTTAGCACCTGAGAGGGAAGTTTAAAGTCCCTTAAGCATCTCAGATGGTACAGACGCTGCCAGGCCTCTTCACCACGGTGTTGGTGTGACAGGACCAAGACAGTGTAAGAATTACAGACTGCCTCAATCCAGATTCCCCCCCACGCTATATCAAATTCAGCTCATCCTCAAAACGGCTTAAAATTGATAAAAAGTAGTTATGTAGTTTGATGTAGAATTTCAGTTGTATCAATCTTAATCATAGACTTAAATGAATCAGTCTGGGAGAGGCAGCAAGCCATCAAGGACTATCTCTAACCCAAAGGTATCTGAGACCATGCATCCTGACCTGCTGGGGGGCCGGTGCCAGCAAAGGTGTGAATACCGGTGATTACCACCTGCTGACCTTTGCCCCGAGAGTGGTATCCTCCAGCCTTTTGTTTCCTCACACATGTCCTATATCTAATTTACATTTAAAGGATAACTCCGGTCTATACTTCAAAGGGAAGAACAATTTAAATTATCTGGGCAGAGTTTGCTCGAGGTTCTTTCTGATGCGGATGAACCCAAAGTGCTTCGTGTATTTTGTCACTGCTACGCTGTTATAAACTTCTTCATTACGATCTTCGTTGTCCTCATCATTTTTTCTTACAACAGGTCCTGTGTGATGTGAACACCTAGGTACCGGAAACTGTCCACTCTCTCCACTGGGGTCCCGCTGATGTTTAGCGGTTGGTATGACCGCTCCTGCTTCGTGCTGAAGTCCACTATCAACTCTTTAGTCTTGCTGACGTTCAGGAGAAGGTTGTTCTCCTGGCACCATCTCTACAGGTTTTTAACCTCCTGTAGGTAGGCCGTCTCGTCGTTGTTGGAGTGTTGGAGATCAGGCCTACCACAACAGTGTTGTCAGCAAACTTGATGATGGTGGTGGAGTTGGAAGTGGCCACACAGTCATACGTGTACAGTGAGTACAGCAGGGGGCTCAGAACACAACCCTGGGGAGCTCCAGTGCTGAGGGTGAGGTGATCTAGTAAAACTAACAGCGAGATGAAGCCTTGGTCTGATGCTAAAAACAGGTCATAAGTGATTTTAACTAGAGCAGTTTCTGTGCTATGATGGAGCCTGAAACCTGACTGAAACTCTTTAGAGATATTGTTCTTTTGAAGAAGAAGCAGATCTGGGCAGCGACAATCTTTTCTAAAATCTTATAAACATACATAAACAGAAGATTCAAAATGGGTCTGTAACTTGATTAGGTTTCTTAACGAGGGGTTTAGGTACGTGACCTAAAGATAGTGAGAAGTTAATAATATTCAGAAGAGGCTCACCAGCTGTATGTAACACTTCCCTCAGTAGTTTAGTTGGAATTGGATCTAACTGACATGTTGTTGATCTGGTTTTGGTGATAAGATCATACAGATCTTCCTGTCCTGTACATGTAAAGCAGTGTAGTTGTGAAATTTTAGGTGAGATTGGATCAGGGTTAGAGGTTGGACCTCCACAATTGTGTTTCAAATACTTAACATTTTTTTCAGTGAAGAAATTCATAATGTCCTCACTAATAAACTGTGATGGAATCGTTTTTTAAGATGCCTAATTTGTTGTTAATTTAGCTACTGTACTGAAAAGGAATGTGGGATTGTTTTTGTTGTTTTCTATGAGTTTGCTCAGGTGCTCAGCTGTAGCAGCGTTTAGCGCCTGTCTGTAGCTGAGCATACTGTCTTTATACGCAATTCTAAATACCCTCCAATTTAGTTTTTGTGTGAGTGTGAGAGTGAGTGACGATGCTGTGCAGCTAGCAGATGTTCGGTTCAGCCTGTCTGTCTGCTCCCTGGCCTTGACTCTGGACAGTCACTGGTTAATTAGTGCTGTTCTGAGACTATGGCCAATACTACAGAAAATGAGAGCAGCACCTTCGCGTGACATTACAGATAAACTTCCCCACCCTAACATGATACTAGATAGATAGATAGATAGATAGATAGATAGATAGATAGATAGATAGATAGATAGATAGATAGATAGATAGATAGATAGATACTTTATTTATCCCAATGGGAAATTTACAGATTCCAGCAGTATCCACAAACATAGGCAATAAGGCATTCAATAAAAATGTAAAGGAAAGTTCAAGAAAAGAGTCTGTGCAAGTTAAGTGTCTGTGAAAAGACATGAGATGTCCTTCTTGATGCTGCCGCCCCAGCACACTGCCACATGAAAGAGGGCACATCCCACAACAGTCTGATAGAACATCTGCATCAGTTTTTTTGCAGATGTTGAAGGATGCTAGCCTTCTGTGGAAGTACAGCCAGCGCTGTCCTTTTCTGCACAGAGCATCCATGTTGACAATCCAGTCCGTTCTATTATCCAGCCGCACTCCCAGGTATTTGTAAATCATTACACCCTCCAAACAGTCACAGTTGCTAGTCACAGGCTCCAGTTGAGGTCTGGGTCTCCTGAAGTTCACCACCATCTCCCAGGTCTTTGTGGTATTGAGGTGCAGGTGGTTAACTTCACACCATGCAACGAAGTCCTGGACCAGTTTCCTGTACTCCTCCTCCAGTCCCCTCCTTATATATTCCACGATAGAAGTGTCGTCCGCAAATCTTTGCATGTGGCAGGACTCTGAGTTGTATTTAAGTCGGATCTGTTCAGGGTGAACAGGACCGGAGAGAGCACAGTCCCCTTCAGTGCTTCCGTACTGCTGCAGCTGTTGATTATATTCATCCCATCCAACACCTCATTCATGCTGTTGTTCTGCAACATCTGCTCCAGCTTTCTCTTGTACTGCTCCGTTGCCTCCCTGAGCGGGACTTTTAGTTTCCTCTGCACACTCTTAAACTTCTGCTGATCCAGCAGATCCAGGGCTTGTTGTTAGCAAAGCAGCGTACAGTTATTTACTGGAACAACATCCATACAGAAGTTGATGTTGTCAGTAGTGCAGTCCACAACCTCCTCAGTGTTCCCAATATGGGACCCCTGCAGTACATCCCACTCTGTATTACCAAAACTGTCTGCTCCGCCTCAGGAGACCACTTCTGAATAAGCGTGTGGTTGTGGGTAGTCTCCTCACTCTTGGTTTGTAGTGAGGTTAAAGCAGACCAAGGTTATGGTCTGCTTTTCACAGTGCCGCCAGCGGGGTAGCGCTGTATGCGTCCTTTACATTAGCATACAATAGATCAATACTGTCCACATACTGGGAGAAAGCAGGTCGTGTTGTGTCCATAGTAACATGATTAAAGTCCCCAGAGACTAACACAAGCACTGGCGGGGTGTTGTTTTTGTAATCTAGAAACAGCGGAATGGATTACATCCCACACTACCTCCACATCAACGCATGGGGGGATGTAAACAATGAGAACAATTAAGTGTCCAAACTCTCTGGGCAAGTAATAGTAAAAACTTACAGCCAGAAGTTTGAATTCCCTGGAGAAGTTGTAGATTTAAATGCTCACATGCCCAGGATTACACCACCTTGTGTTCACATATATGGCGAGTCCTGCATTCTGTGTAGATTTTATAATTTTTCACCAGCGCCGTCAGTTTGTCGATCTTGTTCAGTAGTAAATTCAAATTTCCCATGATCACAAAAGGTACAGGAGGCTTATATCGCCACTTCTTCTACGGCCGCCTCACCTCCTCAGGTAAATGGGGAACCACAGCAGCAGGGGACTTTTTTAGAGCAAGTAGTGAAATCTTCGAATAAACGAGTTTCAGCTAAAATCCACAAGCATAGGATAGATAATTAGATGCAACAAAAGCACAAATCGCACACACACAAGAAAAGAAGAGAAAAAACAACAAAAAGCTTAAAAGAAAGGCTTCCACTTGCTGTGCTGCTGCCACAGTATGAAAGAATTACTCCAATTATCTTTGAAGCCCACATCTTAGGGAAAAAGCGTGACTAAACATTCTGCATTCCACACAATGTAGAAGCTGGAGGCTTGCTATACTAGATATATTGTGTACCCCAGTGTGAAGATTTGTTTCTCTTGTTTGTACACAAGACTGCTTTCTGTTTTTGAGCAGAAAAAAACGCAGTGAACAGGAATTCACAAATACAACGAATAATAATGATAATGGTAACGTTTAAACTCCGACACAGAAAAACTCTAAACAATTCAAAAACTGATTGTGACTTGGTGAGTTCTCTACATTTACTGAGGTACACATTGGTGATCCTAAAGGATCCATCTCAGGCCCACTGCGCTTTATATAAATATATCAATATTTCAGTAAAGACAGATGAGAGACACCAGTTCAATAACCCTGAGGAACTTACAAATAAGAAAACACGCCTTCATAAGGTTACATCAACAAACAACATGCATACAACACACCCTGCTTCTCGTCCCTGTGTGAACATCTCTTGAGCTTTTTCCCAAATTTTACGGCTGATGCTGTGAATTGGATTTACACTAAATATCTAAACTGTTCTCATCTCAGTGTAGCTCCTGTTAATTTTTTATTTATTTTTTTGACAAAATACTAATAAATATTAGTATTAATACAAATGTGCTAACAGAAACTATGCTAACCTGGAGTGGTGTTACGTAGCTAGCGGAATAATAAGCTAAAATAATTGTTCATTCATATAAACCCATAAATAATATTACATACTAAATAAACTCAGATATGTAGCATTTATGCTTCACAAACTAGCTAGTTTCTGAGGTAAATTGTAATTTTTGTAGTTGGATAAAAACACACCAGTTTTAAAACTCAATAATTTATTAAATCCAGTTACAAAGGAAAGTGATTTAGCATGAATGCTAATTGCTAAATATGTGTGTATTATTACAGCTGCCAGCAGCTGAGTGAATTCCTGACTGGGGTTGTGTTACAGTGATGATTAACATCGACACTAATTTTGCATAATAATAATAATAATAATAATAATAATAATAATAATAATAATAATGATGATGATGATAATAATAATACACAAATAAATAAAGCATTCACACACATTACTGAATAACATTAGCATTAGCATTAGTGTAACATAAGGACAAAGTCTTCAGTGTTCTGAACATCATCAACCTCCAGCTGTGTTCCAGTGTCTGTGTCTAATCTCCCACGTCTCCCACATCTCTGGTTGGAGATCACCTGACCCCGGCTCGCCCATAACTGGATGCGGAGCGAACACTGCAGCGCTTCTTCACTATCATGTTGATGTACGCCTTCATGATCTTTGTGATCTCACCAACCTGGAAGTCAAACACACACACAATTTTTTTTTGGTTATCTGTGATACACTGCAAGAGAGTGTGTTGTTTGTGTATAAAGTGTGTGTTGTGTGAATTGTGTATGTGTGTGTTGTTTAGATGTGTGTATTGTGTTTGTGTGTCTGTGTGTGTGCATTGTATATTTGCATGTGTATGTATGTGCATTGTAACCCAGCCATTAGGGAGGCACAAGCCAGGTCACTCTTAGTGCCAGTCTCAAGCCCGGATAAATGTGGAGGGTTGTGTTATGAAGGGCATCCAGTGTAAAACATGCGCCAAATCTAATATGCGGATCACAAATGAGAATTTCATAGCGGATCAGTCGAGGCCCGGGTTACCAACGACCACCACAGGTATCGTTAACAACAGGGTACTGGTGTAAACTGTGCTGCTGTTGGCTGAAGGAGGAGAAGGAGAGGAGAAAGACGTCTACAGAGACAGCAGGGAAAGGAGAAGTGGAGGAGAAGTGGAGGAGAGTGGAGGTTCGGGTTGGTACTTTAAATGTTGGTACTATGACTGGTAAAGGGAGAGAGGAGCTGATATGATGGAGAGGAGAAAGGTAGAGATGTTGTGTGTTCAGGAGGCCAAGTGGAAAGGGAGTAAGAGCAGGAACATTGGAGGTGTTTAAACTGTTCTATCATGGTGTGGATGGAAAGAGAAATGGTGTAGGGGGGATTCTGAAGGAAGAGTACAGTAAGAGTGTAGTGGAGGTGAAGAGAGTTTCTGATAGGGTGATGATCGTGAAGCTGGAAGTTGAAGGGATGATGATAAATGTCATCAGTGCTTATGATCAACAAGTGGGTTGTGAGATGGAGGAGAAGGAAAAATTCTGGATTAAGTTAGATGAAGTGGTAGAAGGTGAACCTAGGAATGAAAGATTGGTGATTGGAGCAGACTTTAATGGGCATGTAGGTGAAGGGAACAGAGGTGATGAAGAGGTGCGGTTGCAGGGAGAAGAGGTGGAGAAGAGGTGGAGAAGGTGGTGGAGTTCAGGTACCTGGGGTCAACAGTGCAAAGTAATGGAGAGTGTGTTAGAGAAGTGAAGAAAGGTGTGCAGGCAGGGTGGAGTGGGTGGGGAAGAGTGATAGCAGGAGTGATTTGTGATAGAAGAGTATCTGTGAGAGTGAAAGGGAAAGTTTATAGGACTGTGGTGAGACCTGAGATGTTGTATGGATTAGAGACAGTGGCATTGAGTAAAAGACAGGAGGTGGAGCTGGAGGTAGCAGAGCTGAAGATGTTGAGATGTTCGTTGGGAGTGACGACGATGGACAGGATTAGAAATGAGTTTATTAGAGGACAGCGCATGTAGGACATTTTGGAGACAAGGTGAGGGAGGTGAGATTGAGATGGTTTGGACATGGAGGGACATGGGGTATATCAGTAGGAGAATGCTGAGGATGGAGACACCAGGAAGGAGGAAAAGAGGAAAAACAAGGAGGAGGTTTATGGATGTGGTGAGGGAAGACATGCAAGTAGTTGGTGTGAAAGAGGCAGATGTAGAGGACAGGGGGGTATGGAGACAGATGATCCGCTGTGTCGACCCCTAATGGGAGAAGCCGAAAGAAGAAGAAGAAGAAATGTGTGTGTGTGTGTGTGTGTGTGTGTGTGTGTGCATCATGTGTGTGTGTGTTCTGTATGTTTGTGTAGTGTAACATCTGATCACATGCACATTATCAACTTGTGCTGTTAATATCATGGACAGCAGCTACGCTAATTCCTCTCCACTGCTTCTCTTTCTCTCCCCATCCCGAGACACCCTGAGGTTTGGCCAGCTCCAGTCACCTCCCACCTCGTGATGATTACGGACCTTTGAAGAAGTAGATGCCCAACTCACAAACATCCCGAACCATCTAGAGACGTACCAGTGCCATTTGGATCCCACTACATGTGTGGAGTTTTGACATTGGACCTCCTGGAGTGTTTAAAGGCTCTGGCATGGAGAAGCTGATGCTGGATCTGTGATGATCACAAATGCTGAGCTTATAAAACTAGGAGCTACTAACCATATAGACTGTATAAGACTGCAGAAAGAACATCACTTATAATCTTATACTCCAGTAATCATGTTAGTTCTCACTCTCCAGTGTTCTTTATTGTTGAAAGATTTATGATCAAACTCTTGATGTCACTCAGATGAGGATGAGGTTCTGCTTTTGAGTCTGGTTCCTCTCAAGGTTTCTTCCTCATAACATCTAAGGGAGTTTTTCCTTGCCACAGTCGCCACGGCTTGCTCATCAGGGACAAATTCACACCATTCACCATCACTGTTGATTTCTGTAAAGCTGCTTTGAGACGATGTCTGTTGTGAAAAGCGCTATACAAATAAACTTGACTTGACTTGACTTGAGTGTGTGTGTATTGTGTGTGTGTTGTGTATGCGCATCGTGTGTGTGTGTATTGTGTGTGTGTGTGTGTGTGTGTGTGTGTATGTGTGTGTGTGTGTGTGTGTGTGTGTGTGTGTGTGTTATGTGTTACCTGTGTGGTGTGGAACAGCAGGTCTCGACCGTCCACGCTGATCTTGTAGGTGCTCTGTAGCGGAGCTCCAAAAAACACAATGTGTTCATAAGGAAACGTCTCAAGTGGCTTTGCCTCTCCTCTCTTATACACCGACACACTGTCAGCACACACTCCTAACCACAACTCAGATGGAAAACCACCACACTTCGACTGCAAACACACACACACACACACACACACACACACACACACACACACACACACAGAGGTATCATTGACTTCTCATCCTCTTACTGTTTAATGTGATTATTTTATTCTCTAACTTCACAGTTTCCATCTTTTCTACTCGGTTAGTTTTCGAGAGAGAGCTGCTCGTTGTCCCACACTAGGATCTCACCTCCACATCAAACAGCGCTGATCCGTAGCCACTCCACTGGGTGATGACCTCCATGTACCTGATCATGGCCTGCTGCTGCTCCAGTCCTTTCAGCCGGCTCCATTTTTCCCGAATGCTCGCTCTTGTCCCCTCTGTTTCCTCCTTCACCCACATGTCCATCAACGTCTTTTCGTCTTGAATGTTGCGCTGCTTCCTCAGTGACCCTCCTGCCTTCAGGCCCTCCAGAAAGCTGCTACGGCGCTTCTCCAGTGTTCCTCCTGCTCCTCCTCGTCCTCGTGTAAAGTGGAGGATGCGTTTGTGGATGCGGTTCAGAGGATAAACACTCTCCAGGCTCCAGTTCACCGCCGTCGTGTCTCCGTGCAGATACTGCAGACGAAGAGCGGCCAGATGACGCAGTGTGTCCTCATGAGCCGGGAAATGACCGCTGATTAATGACTCGTGAGCCTGAGGAGGAACATCAGACTCTTAGACTCCACATTCTACACATTTTACACAACTCAACATTCATTCATTAAAAAGGGGGATTTAAACATCACAAATATCAACTCACCAACACTGACTTGCAAACACCAACACTGTGGTGAAGGTGTATGTGAGGGTGGAGTGGTGAAGATGGTGCTGAAGGTGGAGTGCTGAAGGTGGAGTAGTAAAGTTGGTGGTGAAGGTGAAGTAGTGAAGGTAGTGATGAAGGCGGAGTGATGAAGATAGTGATGAAGGTGTAGTGGTAAAGGTGGAGTCATGAGGGTGCAGTGAAGGTGGAGTGGTGAAGGTGGAGTGGTGAAGGTGGTGGTGTGAAGGTGGTGGAGTGAAGGTGGAGTGGTGAAGGTGGTGGTGTGAAGGTGGTGATAAAGGTGGAGTGGTGAAGGTGGAGTGGTGAAGGTGGTGGTGTGAAGGTGGTGATAAAGGTGGAGTGGTGAAGGTGGAGTGGTGAAGGTGGTGGTGTGAAGGTGGTGATAAAGGTGAAGAGGTGAAGGTGGAGTGGTGAAGGTGGTGTAGTGAAGGTGGTGGTAAAGGTGGAGTGGTGAAGGTGGTGGTGTGAAGGTGGTAATAAAGGTGGAGTGGTGAAGGTGGAGTGGTAAAGGTGGAGTGGTGAAGGTGGTGGTAAAGGTGGAGTGGTGAAGGAGGAGTGGTAAAGATGGAGTGGTGAAGGTGGTGGTGTGAAGGTGGTAATAAAGGTGGAGTGGTGAAGGTGGAGTGGTAAAGGTGGAGTGGTGAAGGTGGTGGTAAAGGTGGAGTGGTGAAGGTGGAGTGGTAAAGATGGAGTGGTGAAGGTGGTGGTGTGAAGGTGGTGATAAAGGTGGAGTGGTGAAGGTGGTGATAAAGGTGGAGTGGTGAAGGTGGTGGTAAAGGTGGACTGGTGGTGATGGAGTGGTGAAGGTGGTGGTAAAGGTGCAGTGGTGAAGGTGGAGTAGTGAAGGTGGTGTAGATGGAATAGGGAAGGTTGTGTTGAAGGTTAACACTGACCTGCTCAAACATGAAGACAAACTCGACTCCTTCTTTAGGTGCTCTCTCAATATCCAGGAAACAGTAGAGCTTAAAGTACAGCTTCCACTGAGACTCGGCTCTGACACTGCCAAACTAAACACCACACACACGCATACACACAACTGTTCACCTACACACATTACACATAAAGCTTGTTGTGTTATTGACTAGTTGTATGTTGTGTGTGTGTGTGTTTACCGCTCAAACTTGGCCAACACATCAGCAACGATGACTCTGCTCTCAACAGCGTGATACACACTCTCACTGTGCTCAAACAGAGCAAACATGTTCCTGCTGTCCTCCATGGCCAAGCCTCGGATCAGCTTCTCTACCACCTGCATGCACACACACACGCACACACACACGTCACAAGACTTACTCACACGTTTTTTTCATGGAGAACTCGTCACTGAAGTGCTCTCACCTCTCCAGCAGTAGTGTGTGAGTTAATAGAGATTTTGCAGGCTCCGCCCCCGTGACAGTAAACCGTTGATCTCATTTCTTGTCTGTTCCTCAGAGCAATGATCTCCTCCTGTGATGGTACACACTCACGCATCTTCGTCTTCTTGAGTGAGTCAGTGATAAAGACAGCGTAGCGCTCCAGCTCTGTGCTGGGAAACCTTTCTCTGATCCTGAAATGAACACAAAGATTTATTACAGCGACCGTGTTTCTGTATCACATCCACAACCCAGCACATTTAAGAAGATCAAAGCACAGAGTCAGCCATGATACAACCTAAACTCAACCAACCAAACTCAAACCAGCCATGATACGACCTAAACTCAACCAGTCAAACTCAAACAGCCATTAAAAGACCTAAACTCATAACCCTACCCCATAAACCGAAACCCAAAACTCTACACAGTAAACTCTACAACTTAAACAGCACACATTAAACCCTAAACCCTACACTCTGAAACCTTACACCCAAATCCCCAAACCCTACACCCGAGACTCTACATCCTAAACCCTACACCCTAGAGAGAGAGAGAGAGAGAGAGAGAGAAAGAAGCAAATTAAACTGCCCGCATCGACCCGAGCTCATGCTCATGACCTGGACTCCATGTTGAGAGTTCTTCAGTGAAATCACCTCTTTAGGTGGAACTTCAGATATCTCAGGATGCCTCGGCTAGGGAGGAAGGTGCAGCTCATGCACGTGAGCAGGTGCCAATGGGCGTGGCTTGCAGAGCTGTGTGGCTGAGGCATGTGATTGGTCTGTTTGATGAGCTGGCAGTAGACTTCGTCTCTGATTGGTCGGAGGTCATGACACGTCTGCAGGATTCCCTGGATGATGGGAATGGGATCAGATACAACCTCCATCTCCTGCAGTGAGTTAAAGATCTTCACTGCTTCATCCTGAAGACTAGAGTAACCTTTCTCCTTATGAACTAGAGACAGACAGAAAGAGAGAGAGAGAGAGAGAGAGAGAGAGAGAGAAAGCACGAGAGACACAGACAGGCAGGCAGGAGAGAGAGAGACATTTATAACCCAGTTTTAAAATCTTTAAACTGCTTTAGTATCTGTGATCTCTGAACACCAGACTGTCTGCGTACAAAACTAACTGTATATGGTCTCAAATGCTGCCTTTACAATTCTGCACTGTGTGTGTGTGTGTGTGTGTGTGTGTGTGTGTGTGTGTAGGACTCACGGCTGTCTCCGTAGGCCAATGGAAGTAGTGGAGAGTGTAAGGGATGCTGTGTGTATCGCAGTATCGGGTTTCTCCAGTACATCTGCTCCACTGCCTCCACATTCATACTGTTCTCCTGAACATGCACATATATAACCAATCACATTTTAGTAACACCATGACATGATCAGCTGTGGAATTAATGCTCCACCCTAAAAGTTTGAGCGTTGTACACACAGATAAGGAAGGAACAAACGAGTATGTGATACTGAGGAAGCAGCAGCAGTGAGTGTGTTCCACACAGACACAACAACAAACCTGGATGTAGAAATAAAAGACTACTGTAACTCACTGTCCTGTGATGAGACACTGTCATCTAAGTAACAGTGTTCAGTGTGTTTAGAAGGTAATTTGGAACCATGCAGTAAACATGTCCACTGATACAACATTAATTTCCCAAACTTTTGGCAATAATATATATATATATATATATATATTCTCAGTTTA
>NW_025804742.1:147500-152500 GCF_014805685.1 Silurus meridionalis | reverse complement strand
CGTGAGTGTGAGTGTGTGTGTGTGTGTGTGTGTGTGTGTGTGAGAGTTACCTTGATCTCTCGGATCAGTTGTTGTGTGAGTGTGAGTGTGTGTGTGTGTGTGTGAGTGTGTGTGTGAGAGTTACCTTGATTTCTCGGATCAGTTGTTGCGTGAATGTGAGTGTGTGAGTGTGTGTGTGTGTGTGTGTGAGTGTGTGTGAGAGTTACCTTGATTTCTCGGATCAGTTGTTGCGTGGGTGTCTCAATGGGAGTTTTGTTATCGATGACGCTCTGAATAGCCGACGCCCATCTCATGGCCTCGTTCAGGAGTTTGGTGTAAAGGCGGTACGAGTGTTTTCTGCCGTGAACCACCACATTCCAGTAACCTGCACACGGAATCATCCGGAACTCCGTCAGAACTCTACTCAGATTAATATCTTTATGAGAACATCTGCAATCCACGCTGTGTAGTGTAGTGTAGTGGTTTAGAACAAGACCCTATCAGTGACATCGTTTACCTTCTGTACCTCGTTCTCATGCTCTGTGGAATGATGTAGAACTTGCTCACTACTACATGTACTCAGTGCACTCTTAAATGAGCAGAGGTTCATTTAGCATGTAAGCGCTAACCTTTCTGGCTAATCCCTGACAGACTGCAGTGTGAAAGTGTTTTAAACGTAACAGTTTGGAAAAAGAAGAAAATAAAGCAGAATCTCCGGCTAAAGAAATGATTATCATTATAATATTATATTGAATACTGTATGTTGTGATTAGTTAATTATTTTTTCTGAATGACATAAAATAAATATTATTCTCTTATTATACCAGTGTCTTTGAAGACTCGATCTTCAGGCTGAACCACTGAACACAGGCTGTTGAGCACCAGAGTGCCGAGGCGAGCCGAAGAGCGCTCAGACGATTTATAATAATCCAGAGAGTTCGCTGTCAAAACAAACCAACGTTTCTTCAGCTTCAGGGATGAGCTCTTCATACTCGTCTTCATCTCCTTATGCAGCCAGCCTGAGGGAGACAGACAGGTGAGAGAGACAGGTCAGAAAGAGAGGTCAGACAGACAGGTGAGGGAGACAGGTCAGACAGACAGACAGCTTTAGTCCCCCTCTCACCTCTGATGATGAAGTCCTGTGCGTCCCTGCGAGTTTCTCCCCTGGGTTTGTGTAAAAGTCCGATCCAGTGGTGCATCTCCTCAGGCAGGTCTGCATTACAGTGGATCACTCGATTAGCTGTGATGATCACAAATGAGTTGGGCCTGAGACAACATCACATAAAAATGATTACTGAGATGACCTTACAGAGAAGACATTACAGAGAGGACATCACAGACAAATATTACTGAGAGAACATAAAAGAGAATAGATTACAGAGAGGACATTACAGGAAAGATATTACAGAGAGGACATTGTTATGATTATGAATAGTAAATGAGTTAGGACCTGTCAGGATTGTCTGACGCACACACTGAGTCAATTAGTCCAACATCCAGAGTTCCCTAAAGATCACCAAAAATATTAACCAACAAATCAACACAATTTAACACAATTTAACACTTGCAAACTATACATATAACTAAATATAATAAATATAAATAAATAAAAGATGTGTGTATATATGTGTGTGTATATATATATATATATATATATATATATATATATATATATATATATATATATATAAATGAATATAATAAATATAAATATCTTGATGTTGAGTGTGATGTAAATAAAGAGGCTTGTTGTTGAATCTTACCACTGCATTTTTTGGGTTTGCATCTTCATTCTGCATTTCCATCAGCTTGTGCAGGGAGGCGCTGTGTACACGACTTAACACACTGAACCAGCCACTGTACACACATACACATAAAAATATATATATTAATTGTCATCTTGCACCATTGCACCATGGGAGCTCAATGGTTAAGGAATTAAGGACTTTGGATTGGAAGGTTCAAATCCCACCACCACTGAGCTGCCACTGCTGGGCCCTTGAGCAAGGCCCTTAACCCCCCCTTGCCTGTAAGTCGCTCTGGATAAGGACATCTGCCAAATGGCATAAATGTAAATCTAAATCATTTCTACCATTAGTCCTATATGTGTGTACGTATGTATATGTGTATGTGTGTATGTATGTATATGCGTGTGTGTATGTACAGTGGGGGAAATAATTATTTGATCCTCTGCTAATTTTGTACATTTACCCCTTACAAAGAAATGAAATGTTTATGGTAGGTTTTATGGTAGGATCCGTTGTGGCGACCCCTAATGGGAGAAGCTGAAAGAAGAAGAACAAGATTTTAACAGAGAGAGAAAGAACATAATGCCCCCCCCCCAAAAAAAAATATTATTATATATTAATTAATTATATATTATATAATTTATTTGTATTTGTTTGAGAAAAAACAGCGAGAATTCTGACTCCCACACACTAAATTATTCCTGTACCTTTAAGAAAGTTCTCCTAATATCAACTCATTATGTGTATAAAAGACACCAGTCACAGAATCAACCTCTTCTATTCAAACCTCTCCACCACCATGGGAAAGAACAAAGAGCTGACAAAAGATGCTAGGGACGAGATTGTAGCTCTCTACATAACTAGAGCATTTCTGTACCCTGAGCAGAGAAACAGCCCCGAAGCAGAATGTCCTTCTCAATGTTTAACAGTGGGGATGTTCTTGGGACATATTCTGCATTTCTCTGCCTCCAGACACGGTGAGTTGTGTTAAAGCCAAAGAGCTCAATTTTGGTCTCATCTGACCACATCAGATTCTCCCAAGTCTTCTTTGAATCATTCCGGTGTTCATCTGCATCTTCATTTCAACTTCAAATTCAGGTGTTCAACTTCAGACGGGTCTGTTCATGTGTATTCTTGAGCAAAAGGACCTCAGTATGTTACCATTGGTTTTCTTGGTGACTGTGGTCCAGCTCCCTTGAGATCATTAACAAGCTCCTCCTGTGTAATTCTGGACTGATCCTCACATTTCTCAGAATCATCCTCACCCCATGAGGTGAGATTGTGCATGGAGCTCCAGAGCAAAGGCGATTAATTTATCTCGTATTTCTTGTATTAATTATCGTGCCAACAGTGGTCACTTTCTCACCAAGCTTCTTGCTGCTGGTCTTGTAGCTCATTCCTAAAAATGTTGAGGAGTGTATAAAGGACATTAGACAGTGGATGCTTGATAACTTCCTTCTGCTCAACTCGGATAAGATGAAAGTACTTTTACTAGGACCACATGCAGCTAGAAGCAAACTTTCCTATTGCTAAAATTAGAAATATGATGTTGTTACAGGATGCAGAAAAACTAGTTGGTGCTTTTGTAACATCTAGATGAGACTACTGTAACGCTTTACTATCTGGGTGTTGGAGTAAGTGCAGAAATAAGCCCTGTTTTAATCATCTACACTGCTCCCAATTGCATCTCACACTGATTATAAAATACTACTACTGACGTATAAAGCACTTAACGCTCTCACGCCGCAGTATCTGAGTGAACTTCTGTACCAGTATGATCCTCCACGCCTACTTAGATCAAAAGGTGCAGGCTATTTGTTGGTACCTCAAATAATGAAGACTCCATTAGGGGGCAGATGTTTCTCTTATAAACCCCATAGTTCTGGAGCAACTTTTTAATCAGTGTTTGGGACTCAGACACAGTCTCAGTGTTCAAGTCGAGGCTGAACACATTTATTTAGTGGAGTCTTTAGTCAGTAGGTGTTTGTGAGGTAAAGGAGCAGATCTGGAGGGGACATGGATATCGAGTGTTTGGTGAACTGGAATATTTGGATGCTGTCGTCTTCTCAATCCCACACATTCACTCAGGTTTGTTGACGGTGCTGTGGTGGGTTCCATGAAATTCCGGAGTATGAACGGGAGCTTTGAGGATGGATTTGGACTGTAGTTAATATCAATATCAATCTCAGGCCTACAGTTTGCTCTGATCTCCATCACTGCACCTCAACATCGTTTATCTGTAATAAATGGACATCGGTGCAACCCAGATGAGGATGAGGTTCCCTCTTAAGGTCTGGTTCCTCTCAGGGTTTCTTACTTATGCCATCTCGAGGACTTTTTCCTTTTCCACAATCTCCAATGACTTGTTCATCAGGGACAAACTCACACTTATAAAGAACATCTTATTAATTTTTATCACCACATTATCTGTGTAAAACTGCTCTGAGACAATGTTCATTGTTAAAAACGCTATACAAATAAAAATGAATGAATACAATTTAATTCAAATTTCAGCCTTGTGCAGGTCTACAAGTTTGTCCCTGATTTGTTTTTTACCAGTTCTTTGGTCTTTCCCATGGTGGTGGACAGCTTTGAATGGAAGAGGTTGATTCTTTGACTGGTGTCTTTTATACACATAATGAGTTGATATAAGGCATA
The DNA here is from genome assembly GCF_014805685.1 of Silurus meridionalis. NCBI lineage: Eukaryota > Metazoa > Chordata > Actinopteri > Siluriformes > Siluridae > Silurus > Silurus meridionalis. Next base: position 148,115 of record NW_025804742.1, on the reverse strand, counting down.
TGTGTCAAACTCAGGCCCGCAGGCCACATCCGTCCCGACGTACAATTATATCCGACCCACGAGATGATTTTATAAAGATCTATTATTATAGTTATTAATGTCGCGGCGATATGAAGCGCTGATAACACAAACTACAGATCCCATAATGCATCGCTTCAGCTGCCTTACCGAACACTAGACTACCTGAGAACATTCCAGCATCAATCAAGTGGAGCTTCTGTTGATGTATTTAACCCTATTGTACAGTTATTGTGAAACAGCGCCTCACAGTGGTGAAGAGAAAAGTTGACACTGAGTAGATGTTTACTGACACTGGCGGTAAACAAGTGTGTGTTATTAGTGGAGTGAATGTGACTGTAATTAAGGAATTGAATCTGAGACGGAAAAATGAGACAAAACATCAGGAGAAGCTAAAAAAACCTGAATGCAGAGCAGAAGATACAGAAAGGAGAAGAGTTAAAGTTTTTCACCAGAGCAAAATCACAAAGTGAAGCTGGTTAAAGTGCTGCATGATGAAGGTGTGCGACAAAATGGCATAAGAGCAAAAAAAATGGAATGTTATAATTTGGTTTTATTTTAACTTTTGCTGAAAAGCACAAATTTTAATATTTTCAG
>NW_025804742.1:130000-140000 GCF_014805685.1 Silurus meridionalis | reverse complement strand
TAAATGTTCTTTCTCCTGTTCTATGTTCCTCCTGAGTTCCTCCTCTTCCTGCTTCTTCTGCAAAAGTTCCAGTTCATGTTCTTCTTTCCTCAGTCTCTCCTCTTCTTCTCTTTTTTTCTGCTCTTCTAGAATTCTCTGTTCTTCCTCCCTCTTTCTTTTTTCCTCTTCTGCCTTCTTCTTCTCTTCCTCTCTGAATCTCCTTTCTTCTTCCTCTCTTTCTCTCTCCTGGCAGAGTTGTTGATGTAGTCTCCGAGCCAGCTGTCCTCGACGGTGTTTCTGGAGAACGATGACGGCTGAGCGCATATGCAGGAACACGTTTCTCCAGAAGTGAGCTCGGTAGTTCTTCTGAATGGTGATGGTGCTGCTGCGGATCTTCCTGTAGTGCTTCCTAAGGGAGAGGCAGGAGGAATGTTACATTAATAGAGCGAGCTTATAGACTGGTGCGGCTTATTTATGTTCAAAAATAAAAATCTTTGTCAAATTCAGGCTTATATATGGGTAAGCTTTATTGTCCGGAAATTACGGTAGTTCTTTAACTCCTGCAGTTTATCATATAGAACTTGATGAAACCTGGAGATGACAAAATCCACTTCTGCAGATAAATGAGGTCTCGATTTAACATCTTCTCTGATACCCTCTATATATATATATATATATATATATATATATATAAAAAAAGCTTTTAGACTTTAATTAATCAACATTATTAGTGACTGAATATTCATGTATTAAATATTAATTAACTTAAATCTAACTGGTAAATTATTTTTTAAACAATTTGTTTTTCTTAAAAAGATTTTTAATTCAGAGCTACTAAACAAGAGAATTCCTGTTAATATAAGAATTTTCATAATTATATACAGTTCTGTCTTTAGCATTTAAACTAAAAACAAGATTACTATTAAAATAAAGATCATGTGTATTGTCAACAATTATTTATTCAAATGAAGAATGTCTTGTACCCAGTAGTTATGATGCGAAACAAAGCGAAATCATTACTTACTGATTCTCAAAATACTTAGAACATTATTGCAGCATAAAACATTATGAAATGTATTTTCATTAATTAACCCCAGCAGATATTCAATATGAGAAAATCAAACTACAGAAGAGTACTGTAATAAAAAGCCGTAAGTGTATAAAGAACAAAGTTCCAAAATAATAAGAACTGTACAGGATAATGTTTGTAAAGTGTGTGGTGACGAAATACTGCAGACTCGTTGCATTTGTTAATCGGGTGTAAAATAATTCTAATGAAAAGTGTGATTATTGAGCATTTTTAACTGAGCAAATATAAAACCAGTTATTACAGCTAAAAATAAAGTCTTAAACTATATAAGGCTTCAAATTATGTGTCTGATTGTAATTAAGCGCAATGTGCAGGTAAAATATCTAACATTAAAAAATAAGTAAAAAAAAATAAAAAATCTTGAAACAATCATAATCTTTCACAATCTGCTCTTGCATCATATTTTATTGTTAAAATAACATCAATACAATTTTTATGGCTAAAAATAAGATTTAAAATTACACACAAACAAACACAAAAAGTGTATATTTATACACTGACCTTGCCACATAGCCCAGAATGTGAGCTTGAATCAGTGTTCCTGCTGCTCTCCGCACCTCATCCCTCACTCGCTCCAACTTCTGCTCTAACACTTCCTTCACAAAGACCTGACAGAGTGGAAGATATATATATATATATATATATATATATAGATAGATAGATAGATAGATAGATAGATAGATAGATAGATAGATAGATAGATATATATATATATATATATATATAGAGAGAGAGAGAGAGAGAGAGAGAGAGAGAGTGAAGTGAGAAACGAATCTATTGTTCAGTGTGACTTCCTGGTTTAGCAAAAGAACTGGCTGTGTGCCAGATACAAGGCCATACCCACACTGTCTCTGTATGTAGGCAGTGTGAATTAGAATATTCTACACTATACACCCACTATTCTATACTATACATCCTACACTTTATACTATATACCCTACACTCTACACCCTACATTCTACACTATACATCCTACACTTTATACTATATATCCTACACTCTACATTCTACACTATACATCCTACACTCTACACTATACACTCTACACTATACATCCTACACTTTATACTATATATCCTACACTCTACATTCTACACTATACATCCTACACTTTATACTATATACCCTACACTCTACACCCTACACTCTATACTATACATCCAACACTTTATACTATATACCCTACACTCTACACCCTACACTCTATACTATACATCCTACACTCTACACTATACACTCTACACCCTTACACTCTACACTATACACACTTACATTCTACACTATACACACTACACCCTTACATTCTACACTATACTATACATCCAACACTTTATACTATATATCCTACACTCTACACTCTACATCCTACACTTTATACTATATACCTACACTCTACACCCTACACTCTATACTATACATCCAACACTTTATACTATATATCCTACACTCTACATTCTACACTATACATCCTACACTTTATGCTATATATCCTACACTCTACATTCTACACTATACATCCTACACTTTATACTATATACCCTACACTCTACACCCTACACTCTATACTATACATCCTACACTTTATACTATATATCCTACACTCTACATTCTACACTATACATCCTACACTTTATACTATATACCCTACACTCTACACCCTACACTCTATACTATACATCCTACACTTTATACTATATATCCTACACTCTACATTCTACACTATACATCCTACACTTTATACTATATACCCTACACTCTACACCTACACTCTATACTATACATCCTACACTTTATACTATATATCCTACACTCTACATTCTACACTATACATCCTACACTTTATACTATATATCCTACACTCTACATTCTACACTATACATCCTACACTTTATACTATATACCCTACACTCTACACCTACACTCTATACTATACATCCTACACTTTATACTATATATCCTACACTGACACCCTACATTCTACACTATACATCCTACACTTTATACTATATATCCTACACTCTACACCTACACTCTATACTATACATCCTACACTTTATACTATATACCCTACACTCTACACCCTACACTCTATACTATACATCCTACACTTTATACTATATATCCTACACTCTACATTCTACACTATACATCCTACACTTTATACTATATATCCTACACTCTACATTCTACACTATACATCCTACACTTTATACTATATACCCTACACTCTACACCCTACACTCTATACTATACATCCTACACTTATACTATATATCCTACACTCGACACCCTACATTCTACACTATACATCCTACACTTTATACCATATATCCTACACTCGACACCCTGCATTCTACACTATACTTCCTACACTTTTACTATATACCCTACACTCTACACCCTACACTCTATACTATACATACTACACTTTATACTATATATCCTACACTCGACACCCTACATTCTACACTATACATCCTACACTTTATACTATACATCCTACACTCTATACTATACATCATACACTCTATACTATATATCCTACACTCTACACTATACATCCTACACTGTATACTATACATCCTACACTCTATACTATATATTCTACACTCTACACTATACATCCTACACTTTATACCATATATCCTACACTCTACACTATACATCCTACACTCTATACTATACATCCTACACTCTATACTATATATCCTACACTCTACACTACACATCCTACACTCTATACTATATATCCACACTCTACACTATACATCCTACACTTTATACTATACATCCTACACTCTATACTATATATCCTACACTACACTATACATCCTACACTTTATACTATACATCCTACACTCTACACTATACATCCTACACTTTATACTATACATCCTACACTCTATACTATATATCCTACACTCTATACTATATATCCTACACTCTACACTATACACCCTACACTTTATACTATACATCCTACACTCTACACTATACATCCTACACTCTACACTATACATCCTACACTTTATACTATACATCCTACACTCTACACTATACATCCTACACTCTACACTATACATCCTACACTTTATACTATACATCCTACACTCTACACTATACACCCTACACTTTATACTATACATCCTACACTCTACACTATACATCCTACACTTTATTCTATACATCCTACACTCTATACTATACATCCTACACTCTACACTATACATCCTACACTCTACACTATACATTCTACACTCTACACTATACATCCTACACTCTACACTATACATCCTACACTCTACATCCTACACTTTATACTATACATCCTACACTCTACACTATACATCCTACACTCTACACTATACATCCTACACTTTATACTATACATCCTACACTCTATACTATATATCCTACACTCTACACTATACATCCTACACTTTATACTATACATCCTACACTTTATACTATACATCCCACACTCTACACTATACATCCTACACTTTATACTATACATCCTACACTCTATACTATATATCCTACACTCTACACTATACATCCTACACTCTATACTATATATCCTACACTCTACACTATACAGCCTACACTCTACACTCTACATCCTACACTCTACACTATACATCCTACACTTTATACTATACATCCTACACTCTACACTATACATCCTACACTTTATACTATACATCCTACACTTTATACTATACATCCTACACTCTATACTATATATCCTACACTCTATACTATATATCCTACACTCTACACTATACACCCTACACTTTATACTATACATCCTACACTCTACACTACATCCTACACTCTACACTATACATCCTACACTTTATTCTATACATCCTACACTCTATACTATACATCCTACACTCTACACTATACATCCTACACCTACACTATACATTCTACACTCTACACTATACATCCTACACTCTACACTATACATCCTACACTCTACATCCTACACTTTATACTATACATCCTACACTCTACACTATACATCCTACACTCTACACTATACATCCTACACTTTATACTATACATCCTACACTCTACACTATACATCCTACACTCTACACTATACATCCTACACATTATACTATACATCCTACACTCTACACTATACATCCTACACTCTGCACTATACATCCTACACCTGCACTATACATCCTACACTCTACACTATACATCCTACACTTTATACTATACATCCTACACTCTACACTATACATCCTACACTTTATACTATATATCCTACACTCTGCACTATACATCCTACACTCTACACTATACATCCTACACTTTATACTATATATCCTACACTCTACACTATACATCCTACACTCTACACTATACATCCTACACTTTATACTATACATCCTACACTCTACACTATACATCCTACACTCTACACTATGCATCCTACAGTTTATACTATATATCCTACACTCTACACTATACATCCTACACTTTATACTATACATCCTACACTCTACACTATACATCTTACACTCTACACTATACATCCTACACTCTAGTAAGTTACATCCTACATTCTATACTATACATCCTACACTCTACACTATACATCTTACACTCTACACTATACATCCTACACTCTAGTAAGTTACATCCTACATTCTATACTATACATCCTACACTCTACACTATACATCCTACACTCTACACTCTACATCCTACACTTTATACTATATATCCTACACTCTACACTATACATCCTACACTCTACACTATACATCCTACACTTTATACTATATATCCTACACTCTACACTACATCCTACACTCTACACTCTACATCCTACACTTTATACTATATATCCTACACTCTACACTATACATCCTACACTCTACACTATACATCCTACACTCTATACTATACATCCTACACTCTACACTATACATCCTACACTTTATACTATATCCTACACTCTGCACTATACATCCTACACTCTACACTATACATCCTACACTCTATACTATATATCCTACACTCTACACTATACATCCTACACTCTATACTATATATCCCACACTCTACACTATACATCCTACACTTTATACTATACATCCTACACTCTATACTATATATCCTACACTCTACACTATACATCCTACACTTTATACTATACATCCTACACTCTACACTATACATCCTACACTTTATACTATACATCCTACATTCTATACTATACATCCTACACTCTACACTATACATCCTACACTCTACACTATACATCCTACACTTTATACTATACATCCTACACTCTACACTATACATCCTACACTCTACACTATACATCCTACACTCTAGTAAGTTACATCCTACATTCTATACTATACATCCTACACTCTACACTATACATCCTACACTCTACACTATACATCCTACACTCTACACTCTACACTATACATCCTACACTCTACACTATACATCCTACACTTTATACTATACATCCTACACTCTACACTATACATCCTACACTTTATACTATATATCCTACACTCTACACTATACATCCTACACTTTATACTATACATCCTACACTCTACACTATACATCCTACACTCTAGTAAGTTACATCCTACATTCTATACTATACATCCTACACTCTACACTATACATGCTACACTCTAGTAAGTTACATCCTACACTCTATACACTCTACACCAGGGGAGGGCAAACTTTTGGACTCACGGGCCACAATGGGTTCTAAAATTTGAAAGAGGGGCCGGGCCAGGAGATATATATATATACAGTGGAACCCGCTTATCTCGACCTCGGTTATCTCGACAACCCTATCAAGTCGACGTTTTTGAAGTGGAACCGCCAAATTCTCGCTTTGTCTTAGCATTTTTTATCGGTTTTGTCGATTCTTTTATGTCGCCGAACCCTGATATCTCGATCACAAGGGGGGAAAAATTTGCCATTTAGCGTTGGTTATCTCGGTGCAGCCGCAGAAGAACTCGGGGAAGTGGCGGAAAAATCAAGGCTTACAGCTGCTCCAGGTGTTGTATTGTATACTGGTGAATCTCTGCTGTTAGTTAGTGCACATATGCCTTTTGTTGTTAAATGTTATGCGATGAACGGGAGGCGAAAGCTGTGCTTGGCGGCGCGGAACGTGGGATGAGCAGCAAAAGCATAGAGTGAACACCAGCAGGATCGGGGGGAATCCGCGGTGCGCTTTGGGAAGAAAAGCGCAGCCGTTGAGAGAGTGCCGGTGGGAAGGCACGTACCGGGATACACATGAGCGATAAGTACCTGACACGTGACAAGTACCTGGCACCTGACACGCCGAAGGGGGCAGGTGGATTCCTGACAGATAAACATGTACTGTATGTATTTTTATAGCATGCTTTCATCAAACAAATAGCGGCAACGCTGTTGTGTAAAAAAACCCTTCAAAAACACGTGCATGCACATTCTCATTTATTAACGCACATCATGTACATAAAGAAATTTAAAGCACGTTAATATATTGCCGCCATTTAAATTTTCGTTTATCTCGATCATCGGTTATCTCGATGCTTTTTGGCGACCCCCTAGGACATCGACATAACCGGGTTCCACTCTAGTTTGTTGATGTAAATGGTGAGTTCTCCACACTCTCTGAGGTAAAGTTTGGTGTTCCACAAGGATCTGTCTTAGGCCCACTGCTTTTCTCTTTATATCTGCTGCCTCTGGGTGAAATTATACATAAACATGGTATTCGCATCCATTGCTATGCTGATGACACACAGCTGTATATTTCAGCAAAGCCAGATGAGAGAGATCAGCTTAACAATGTTGAGGAGTGTGTAAAGGACATTAGACAGTGGATGCTTGATAACTTTCTTCTGCTCAACTCAGATAAGACAGAAGTACCTTTACTAGGACCACATGCAGCTAGAAGTAAACTTTCTGATTCCGTAGCATCTCTGGATGGTGTTTCTGTTTCAGTGTGTACAGCAGTCAAAGACCTTGGTGTGATTATTGACCCGAGTTTTTCCTTTGAGTCTCACGTGAATAATATCACCAGGATCTCCTTCTTTCACCTTAGAAATATTGCTTAAATTAGAAATATGATGTCGTTACAGGATGCAGAAAAACTAGTTGATGCTTTTGTAACATCTAGATTAGACTACTGTAACGCTTTACTGTCTGGGTGTTGAAGTAAGTGCAGAAATAAGCTTCAGTTAGTTCAGAATGCAGCAGCAAGAGTCCTCACTAAATCTAGAAAATATGATCACATCAGCCCTGTTTTAATCATCTACACTGCTCCCAAATACATCTCATTACATTACTTAACGCTCTCATGCCGCAGTATCTGAGTGAACTTCTGTACCAGTATGATCCTCCACGCCTACTTAGATCAAAAGGTGCAGGCTATTTGTTGGTACCTCAAATAATGAAGACTTCAGCAGGGGGCAGATGTTTCTCTTATAAACCCCACAGTTATGGAACAACCTTCCAATCAGTGTTCAGGACTCAGACACAGTCTCAGTGTTCAAGTCGAGGCTGAACACATATTTATTTAGTGGAGTCTTTAGTCAGTAGGTGTTTGTGAGGTAAAGGAGCAGATCTGGAGAGATCATGGATATGGAGTGTTTGGTGAACTGGGATATTTGGATGCTGTCGTCTCCTCACTCTCACACGTTCACTCAGGTTTGTTGATAGTGGTGTGGTGGGTCGTCTCTTATCCCAGAGATCCTCATGTCTGTGTTTCCTTCTGCTTCTCCCTTTCAGTTCTGCTGCTACAGTGAATCTCACCAGAGTCCAAACTGCACAGTGACATTAACTTTCATACAACAATAAAGAGACTTAATAATCCATATCCTTCTCTTCCTGTCACCCTCTTCTCTCTCTCTCTCTCTCTCTCTCTCTCTCGCTCTCTCTCAGTCACCCTTCTTTGATCTAAACTCCATCACTGCACCTCAACATTGTTCATCTGTAATAAATGGAACCCAGATGAGGATGAAGTTCCCTCTTGAGTCTGGTTTCTCTCAAAGTTTCTTCCATCTGCATCTCAGGGAGCTTTTCCTTCACCACAGTCGCCACCGACTTGTTCATCAGGGACAAACTTACACTTATAAAGAACTTATTCATTTTAATCACCACATTATCTGTGTAAAGCTGCTTTGAAACAATGTTCATTGTTAAAAGCTGAATACAAATAAAAATTTATTTAATTATACACCCTACAGTCTATACTGTACACCATAAACTCTATACTACACACCTTAAACTTTAAACCCTACAGTTTATTTACAACCTTTATTCAAAACACTACACTATATTCTTTCTCTCTCTCTCTCTCTCTCTCTCTCTCTCTCTCTCTCTCTCTCTCATTCCACACAATGAGTATTTTACAGCCACACAAACATATAATTTTTATTTTTTTTTTACAACTATATTGTGCTCTAATATTTTTATATTTTTATATTTCTTATATTTTATTGTCCACTGTCTATTTTTTATTTTTGTTATTTTTTACTGGAAAGTGCCTTGTGCTCCTTTTGGTTGCTGTAAGGCGCTATATAAATAAAATTTGACTTGACTTGAACTGTATGTTGTGTGTATTTGTGTGCGTATGAGTGCATCTATGTGTGTGTGTGTGTGTGTGTGTGTGTGTGTGTGTGTGTGTTACCTTTGTCTTGCCAAGTTGCCATTCTTTCCTAGATGCATCAAACACTGTGAGGAGATCAGAACATTTCCTCCAGTCCTCTCCATCTTTAATCTTTTTAGCTCGCAAAAGCACAGTGTAGCTGTTAAACAAACACACACACACACACACACACACACACACACACACACACACACACACATTATATCAGAAGTCAGGAATTACAAGAGCACAGAGATATTGTGTGTGTGTGTGTGTGTGTGTGTGTGTGTGTGTGT
>NW_025804742.1:0-125000 GCF_014805685.1 Silurus meridionalis | reverse complement strand
AAACTGAGTTACAATGATATGAAAGAGAAGATGAGTGTTAGGGTGCATGCAGTTGGACCCAAATGCAGGACACCAGCAAGGTATATATTTTAAGTCTTTAATAACAAAAAACTATTTCAGGCAAAACACAATGTCCTTGCAGAACAAAAAGCACAAAACCAAAGTGTCTGAAACTTACAACCACAGGCTGAATAGTCCACATATGAAAAAACACAAAACAAAAAGCGTCCGAAAACTCACGACCACACCGTGCCACGTGGGGGTGGGGCCAAGGGAGATAATTAATGTGAGTTTCGAAAAAAAAAAAATCAAAAACAAACCGCGACCGATGGCAAGTGCGAATCCGAGAAAACCGGAAGATCCAACATCGAAACCAAAGGATCCGAGAAGCAACCAGGGGAGCAAGCTTGGACCGGTTTGAGGCGTGAAACATGGAAGGTAAACTCTGGGAAGGCAGAGGCGGACAGCCACAGGGTTGATGACCTTGACTATAAAAAAAGGTCCAATAAAGCGAGGGGCTAGCTTTCTGCATGTGACCTTCAGGGATAGGTCCTTGGTAGAGAGCCGGGGCGGTAAGTGGGTGCTGGTCTGAGCCTGCGGTTGGCCCAGCAGGCATAGGAGTGGTCTTCTTCCAGGCATGGCAGCAACGCCTGACCAAGGAATCTGCTGACGGTACTGAGGCCTCACCTTCTTCAAGAGTCAAGTCAAGTCAAGAGTCAAGAGGCTTTTATTGTCATTTCTACTATACACAGTGGTACACAGTAAAAACGAGACAACGTTCCTCCGGAACCCTGGTGCTACACTAAACAACAACAAACAAAACAACATAGAGCTACAACACAAGCTACATAAAGTGCATCGAGTGCAACCTAGTGCAAACAGTGCAGACAGACAGTGCAGATAGACAACACAAGACAAGACACAAAACCCAATATAGCGCCAACCAGTAAACCTACTGTATACTTGATTATACAGTACTGTACAAGAAAACTGTAAAAACTATACAAAATAAAAACTATACCCCAGAAGTGAGTATAAACAGAACAATGTAGTGTAAAAATGCAGCAGCAGTCAAAGTAGTGCAAAAAACAGCATGAAAACAGTCTAATACAGTGATAAATGATAATGTGCAAAAAACAGCAGTTGAAAGTGTGGTACAGTCGAGAATAATAAATAATAAATAAATGAATGGTGGTAAAATGGATTGAGATGAGTGATGAGTGTGTGTTAAATTTTACAGTTCGTTACACACATTTGAGTGTGTGTGTGTGTGTGTGTGTGTGTGTGTGTGAGTTCCGTTTCATTTCTGTGTGTTGAGAAGCCTGATGGCTTATGGAAAGAAACTGTTGCACAGTCTTGTTGTGGCGGCCCGAATGCTTCGGAACCGTTTTCCTGATGGCAGGAGGGTAAAAAGTGTGTGTGACGGGTGTGTGTTGATCTTCCACAATGCTGTGTGCTTTGCGGATGCAGCGTGTGGTGTAAATGTCCATGATAGAGGGGAGAGAGACTCCGATGATCTTCTCAGCTGTCCTCACTATCCTCTGTAGGGTCTTGCGGTCCGAGACGATGCAGTTCCCAAACCAGGCAGTGATGCAGCTGCTCAAGATCCTTTAAATGGTCCCTCTGTAGAACATGGTCAGGACAGGATGGGGGGAGGGAGGTGGGTTTTCCTCAGCCTTCTCAGGAAGTAGAGACACTGCTGGGCTTTCTTTGTGATGGAGCTGGTGTTGAGTGACCAGGTGAGGTTGTCTGCCAGTTGAACACCAAGGAATTTGGTGCTCTTGACGATCTCCACTGAGGATCCATCAATAATCAGTGGAGATTGGTCACTCTGTGCTCTCCTGAAGTCCACAACCATCTCTTTCGTTTTGTCGATGTTCAGAGACAGGTTGTTTGCTCCACACCAGGCAGTTAACCGTTGCACCTCCTCTCTATATGCTGACTCGTCGTTCTTGCTGATTAGACCCACCACGGTCGTGTCATCAGCAAACTTGATGATGTGGTTCGAGCTGTGCACTGCTACACAGTCGTGAGTCAGCAAAGTGAACAGCAGTGGGCTGAGCACACAGCCCTGGGGGGGGCCCAGTGCTCACTGTGGTGGTGCTGGAGATGCTGTTCCCGATCCTGACTGACTGAGGTCTCCCAGTCAGGAAGTCCAGGATCCAGTTACAGAGGGAGGTGTTCAGGCCCAGAAGGTTCAACTTCTTGATCAGGTGCTGAGGAATGATTGTGTTGAATGCTGAGCTGAAGTCAATGAACAGCATTCGTACATACGAGTCCTTGTTATCCAGGTGGGTGAGGGCCAGATGGAGGGTTGTGGAGATAGCATCGTCCATGGAACGGTTTGGACGATACGCAAACTGCATGGGGTCCAGGGAGGGTGGAAGCTGTGTCTTAATGTGCCTCATGACGAGCCTCTCAAAGCACTTCATCACGATGGGTGTGAGCACAACAGGACGATAGTCATTGAGGCAGGAGACAGTAGATTTCTTCAGCGCGGGAACAATGGTCGTTGTCTTGAGGCATGTGGGAACAACATTGCTGCTCAGGAGATGTTGAAGATGTCAGTAAAGACATCTGCTAGCTGTTCTGCACATTCCCTGAGCACTCTGCCAGGAATGTTGTCTGGTCCAGCAGACTTCCGTGGGTTAACTCTGCATAGAGTTTTCCTCACTTCAGCTGTGGTTAGACAGAGCACCTGGTCAGTGGGAGGAAGGGTGGTCTTCCTCGCCTTCACGTTGTTCTGTACCTCAAACTGGGCGTAGAAGTCGTTCAGCTTGTAATTCGTGATCACCTGGATGCCCTGCCACATGCGCCGGGTGTCTCCGCTGTCCTGGAAGTGGTTGTGGATTTTCTTCGCGTGTGCGCGCTTCGCCTCTCTGATGACACGAGACAGTTTGGCCTTTGCTGTTTTTAAGGCCGCCTTGTCCCCTGATCTGAAGGCAGAGTCTCTTTGTTTCAGCAGCGCTCTTAGGAGGAAAAAATGGGTGGGTGGTAACCATAAGCGGCCTGGAAAGGGGAGAGGCCGGTGGCTCAGGATGGCAGAGTATTATAGGCATATTCAGCCCATATCAATTGTAAAGCCCACGAGGCATTGTCATTGGTGCAAATGATGCTATGCACCATCTCCAGGTCTTGGTTTAGCCATTCTGCTTGCCTGATGGTCTGCAGGTGAAACTGGAATATAAGCTGACTGAAATACCCAGGAGGCGGCAGAATTTTCTCCAAAAATTGGCAGTAAACTGTGGGCCCCGATCAGAGACTATTTTACTTGGGAGACCATGGACCCGGAAAACATGCTGTGGCAGGAGCTGGGCAGTCTCCTTGGTCGAGGGCAATTTTGGAAGAGGTATAAAGTGGGCCATTTTGGAAAACCGATCTATTACTGAGAGAATGGTGGTATGGCCAGCTAAGAGGGGTAGACCGGTAACAAAATCTAAGGCTAAATGGGACCACGGTCAATGGGGGAATGGGAAGTGGACAGAGGAGACCTGCGGGAGAGTTTCTGGGGCTCTTGTGCTAGGTGCAAATAGGACAGGAAGCCACCAACTGGTGAACATCTTCCTTGATAGTGGGCCACCAAAAACGTTGCTGCAGGAGTTCCAAGGTGCAGGGGGTACCCAGGTTGCAGAAAAGTCGACAGCTCTGGCAGCATTGGAGGACCTAAAACAGAGCTGGTCCAGAACATAGATTCTTCCCTACGGACAGCCACCCGGGGTTCCGAAGTAGCTCTGTGCACCTTGCGTTCAATGTCCAAGCAAAGGGCTTGAACAGAAACTGATGGAGGAAGGATATGGATCGGGTCTTCCCCTCCCTCTTCGTTGTGGGAACCTAGTCCAGACAGGGCATCTGGTTTGCTGTTTTTGGAGACCAGATGGATGGACAGGGTAAAAACGTCCAAAAAATAGCCCCCACCTGGCCTGCTGGGGGTTGAGACGATTGACTGCTCGTAGATACTCCAGGTGATACTCCGCGGGATTTAGTCAACGTGAGAAGAAGGCACATGGATGGAGGCGGTTTACAGTGGTTCCTCTTTGAGACAGGATGGCCCCCATGACTTTGTCGGAGGCATCAACCTTGTCAATAAATTGCTGGGAAGGGTTGGGCAGAGTAAGGATCGGTGCAGAGGTGAACCGGGTCTTGAGTTCCAGAAAGGCCTGTTCCGCCTCTGGATTCCAAACACATACAACTGGTTCTGAAGTAGATGGGTGAGCACAGTGTGTACATGGCAGTGGTGTTCTACCAGGGAGCAGGAGTAGATTAATATGTCGTCCAGGTAGACAAACACAAAACAATGGAGCGTGTCCCGAAGGACGTCATTAACCAGGGCCTGGAAGACTGCTGGGGCATTAGTGAGGCCAAACGACATGACCAAGTACTCATAGTGGCCTGCCGGGGTGTTAAAAGGCTGTCTTCCATTGGTCCCCCTCCCAGATGCATACAAGGTGGTAAGCTTTGTGGAGGTCTAGCTTGGTAAAGAAGGTGGCCTCCTGGAGGAGCTCAAAGGCCAAAGACATCAAGGGCAAGGGGTACCGATTCTTAATGGTGATGGAGTTAAGTCCCCGGTAGTCAATGCAGGGGCAGAGGCTCTTGTCCTTCTTTTTCACAAAAAAGAACCTATCCCAGCCACGGAGGAGGAAGGGCAGATGATACCAGATGTGAGGGACTCCCAGATGTAATTAGTCATAGCCTCTCTTTCAGGACCAGTCAGGTGGTAGAGGCGACGCCGGGATGGGTGTCGCTCCCGGCAATAGGTCAATAAAGCAATCATATGGACGGTGGGGAGGTAGTGATTCCGGACGATTCCGGATTCCAACACCCGGCCACTGGTCTAGTCCAAGTGAGGGTTATGCCTCTGCAACCACGGAAAACCTAACATGGCAGGTTCTCGCGGAGATGGGATGATGAGGAATGATAACCATTCATGATGTTGTTTAGCGGTGGAGACCAGGAGGGGCTTGATGCGGTGAATGTGACCCAATGGAGAACGTGGTCGTTAAAGGTGTGGACCAGGATTCGGATTTAATGCTCCAGTTGGCGAGCAAGGTCCTCATCCAAAAATTCAGCATCCGCTACCAGAGTCAACAAACACCGCTAATTCATGGCTGTGGCCCATGACGTCGATCCGAACCTTGAGCAACGTTTGAAGGGGGCTGGAAGTCCTTGGCCCGGCGTTGGCCCCATATTCAATGCCGAGCCCTTTCTTTTGCTGGACAGGTGGCCATGTGCCCTGTCTTGCCACAATACAGGCAGAGTCCGTGAGAGCGACACCTCTTCTTCTCGCTAGTGGAGGTGGCCCATCTCCATAGGATGCAGAGGCAGGTTTTGTAAAGTATTGAAGTGAGGTGGGTCAGGAGATGGACCGGGCTGACAGGGTCTAAGGTACCCCCCCTCAGAGTGGAACTCCCTCATCCGCCGGTCGGATCGGGTGGCCAGGCCCTCTGAAAGATCTCGGCCCGCAAGCTCATTCTTGATCTCAGCATTTAGTCCCCAGATAAAAGCACCATAGAAAGCTGTGGAATCCCACCCACTCTCTGCTGCAGCAGTGCGAAAGTCTGTGACATATTCAGCTAGGGATCCCTGTCTTGAGTGGTCTGGAATAAGGACCGGGCCGCATCCTGTCGGGGGGTGGCCAAGCCGAATATCTTGCGTAGCTCCTCGGAAACCACGGTAGGAGCCACAGACAGAGAACTTACATTCCCACTCCACCGTGACCCGCCGTTTGGCCTTACCAGAAAGTAGGCGATCACATAGGCCACCTTGGTAAGTTCATCCGAGAAAGACGATGGCCGAAACTGAAAAGTTATTTTGCAGTGCAACAGGAATGGCCTGCACTCCCCCAGTTGTAGAGCAAAGTGCTCAGAGGTCGGTAGATGAACCTCACACTGAGGTGCTGATGTAGGGGCATTATTAGTGGGGGTTTCTGAAACAGAGGCCTGAGCTACAGGGGCTTTGTTGCGCTGAAGGGCCAGCCATTTGCCAATTCCTGTTTCTGTTGGTGATGGGAGATGGTGATCTGCACCAGAGAGGAGAGTTGAGTCTGGAGATCATCCGCTGGGTCCATGTCTGGCCAGATCTTACATCTCAGGGTGTGGGTAGGTGAATCTAAATGCAGAACGCATATTTTAAGTCTTTAAAAACAAAAAACAATTCAGGCAAAACAAAATGTCCTTGCAGAACAAAAAGCTCAAAACTAAAGTGTCTGAAACTTGCCACAGGCTGAATAGTTCACGTATAAAAAAAACACAAAACACAGCGTCCAAAAACTTACGACCACACCATGCCATGCAGGGGTGGGGCCGAGTGAGAGAATCAGTGTGAGTTTTGAAAAATAGAAAAATCAAAAACAAACCGCAACTGGTGGCAAATCGCGAATCCAAAAAAAACGGAAGATCCAAAACCAAAGCATCCGGGAAGCAAAACAAGGTGCAGGAAAGTCTAAACAAAGATCAGGAAGAACACGAGGAATCTGCGTCGATTTATGCAGCGGGAAGATGGCGGCCGGGACGGCTGCAAGATCGTGCTCCCCCGGAAGCGGGAGCTGCGGAAGTGCGCGTGCCGCTGGCTGACAATTAGCTCCGTCATTAATCTAATGTATATATAAGTATAATTGACTCTTTAATTCTGCAGAATTAAATGTATATTAGTATTAAATCCTCAGCTCTGATTTACATGTTTTTTTATGTACTGCACTGACCTGTTGTACTCCAGCTGCTCCAGAGAGAAGATGTGTTTATTAAAATACTCCTGGAGCTTCTCATTAGCGTAGTTAATGTTAAACTGCTCAAAACGGTTCACCTGAAAATAACAACAGGTGTTAGAATCCATTAGAGTTAAAATGTACACACACACAAACACAAACACACACACACACACACACACCTCAAAGTTCTCAAAACCGAAGATGTCCAGGATGCCAATGCATTTGAAATCGTTCTTTCCTTTGATCTTTTGATTGATTTGAGTAATGATCCAATAAAAACACTGGGAGTAAAGCGCCATGGCAACCGAATCCCGTGAGTCCAAAGCCTGAGGGGAGAGAAGTAAATCGCAATATTTAAAACACACAACATCATGGATCATGCAAAATTTATTGTGTGTGTGTGTTCACCTGTTCTACAGTGAGGGGTGAGCAGATCTCCTCTCCTCTCAGAAAGATTGATCGCTGAGTCAAAACTTCACCCAGCTGAAACGCGTCCAATCCCAACAGCTCACAGACATTACTGATAACTATAACACACACACACACACACACACTGTGACGACAGGCCGCAGACAAAGAGAAGCTGACCCAAACAATCTAAACACCACTGCAGCTGATCTGAACCGGCACTGTCCGTTCAGCACTACTGTTGTGGAAAGCTGGGAGACACACAGAAAGAGGGCAGGAGCAGAAATAGTGCACAGCTGGTGGCTGATAATTAACAGAGCAGGTCCTCAGCATTTTGGAGAAGGCTGGAGGATAAAAACGACACTGGGAAGGCAAGAAGCCTTTCTCTCTCTCTCTCTCTCTCCTTCCAAGAAGCAACAGCAGCAGTGAAGACGATGGCTACAGCAATAAAATGAGAAACCCTTTCCTCTGCCCCTCAGACTGAGAGATATGCAACGTGCAACCTGGAGCCTGTAGAGTAGACCTTCCATCCTTCTCTCTGCAGCATCAGCGAACTGATTAATCGCACATTTTTTTCAGTTCTAAACATACCTTAAACATACTTTCTATTAATACTTTTATTGACTTATTTCACAGTAGCTACTGTACACACACACACACACACACACACACACATACTGACCTCCGTTAGAGGTGATTTGAGCTCCTCCTGCTGTCATAAACTCAATGTTGCCAATGTGTAAAACTCCAGAAAGCAGCTTAAACACATCACAGATTTCTTCCTCTGTAAACTCCATCACCTTCAGAGCCTCCTGCACACACACACACACACACACACACACACACACACACACACACACACACACACACACACACACCATTGTATATGACCTTGTCAGCTGCTTACCAATGAGACAGCAGCATCAGAGAAAGATAATAATGTTATAGCACCCTCTAGTGGTGTTGTGAAACTAAATTACAGTCTCAGTTGCTTTGGAGCGTTTTTTAAAACTACTAGTTCAAACTCCACATCATTTAGTCATTTGTGCTCATCATAAGAACATTTCTTGTTGCTTTGATCAAATTGCGAATGCTTTTGTACATTCATCTAACTGATTGTGTACAAGTGTCAGCTGTTTCCTACAGTATCAGTTGTTTATGTTCATGTTGATCAAAATATATTACACTGGTTTCACCTGAATAGTTTTAACCCCCAAAACATCTCAGCATCAGTTCACTGCATAAGTCATTAAATGCTAAATGTTTAAACCAGTTGTCATCATCTGTCATCTAAAATTTCTAGTAAACTTTTATTTGTAAATGTGTTGAATTGATGAATTGTGCAGATGAATCTTGAAGGTCACTAATGAAGGCGAGTGAACGGCATCAGATCAACCAATAATCAACCAGTTCTCTAAAACAGGTAAAAAGTGAATCTGGTGAAGCTTCAGTTGGAGAGTGAATACAGACGGAGGAAAACTCACAATTATATAGTCTAAAAATGGACGAACTAAGAAACGCACGAACACTAATACAGTACAGTAAAAGTCGGAATCCTGTCCGGTCTCTTACAATCTATATACCGTATTTCCGGACTATTAAACGCACCCAAATATAAGCCACACCCACTGAATTGACAAAGATCTTTATTTTGAACATAAATACGCCGCACCTGTCTAGAAGCTGTGCAGCTCAGAACACAGATAAAAAAAATTTTTCATGCCCGGTTGTTTTCAGCATGACGAATGATTCTCATTTCCTGTTGACAGTCCGAGTGAGCGGCAGGTCAAACGTCAGAGGAAAAAAGCAGAAGCTTATAGTCGGTATACGGTAAATAAAAATATGCAACAAATATACAAATTTGTGCTGTTGAAACTCATAAATGACAAACAGAAGGAAATAAAATTTTGTGCATTTCAGTCGCTGTGATCCAAACCATAGTTCATATCAGGAAACACTGAAACTGTGCAGCGTCACACTGATAACACGACTAAATCGTTTGATGATTTTCTGTGAACAATGACGAAGGGACTTTTCATTCTGATAAATGAGATGTTCATTGACAAAAACACTTACTTTTGAGAGATGAACTAAGGATTTTAAGAAAAGTTCAGGCTTTTGCAGGAAATCCAATGTATTGTGCTGTTTGTACAAATTGTTTTGGGAATGCGCTTTACTGATTTGCAAATAAAAAAGATGATTCAAGAAAAGCTCCAAAGAAGCTGAGAAAAACTGTAACACCTTTCCTTAAAATAATTCACAATAAAACCATGAGAAGACATTCTGTAAAGCTGCTTTGTAATAATGTGTAATGTAAAAAAAAAAAATTAATACAGATTAAGTGTTCCTACACCAAAGATTCCCATTTTCCCATAACAAAAATGTCCACGTTTCCTTCTATTCTGTCCAAGATGGCGCCGGTGAGGTCAGCTGCCGTCACGACTGCTCTCTTTTTTTGTTTATTTTATACTTTTATTTAAGTAGTTTCACTTCCATCTACACAAGATGGACATCATTAGATATGACAGAGACACTCATATCTATTGGTGTACAATGCACTCACCTTTCAACGTTTTTAAACCCGGACCCATGCTGGCCGAGCGAGATCCTGAGGAGGAACAAAGGACGCAACCCATACCGGCGAGCCGGCGTCAGGAACAGGCTGAGGGCACGCGCACACCGCGCTCCCTTACCTAGTATCCTGTTAGCCAACGTCCAGTCACTGGAAAACAAGCTCGACGACCTCAGGGCAGGGGTCAAGTTCCAGAGGGACATTCAGGACTGCAACCTTCTCTGCTTCACCGAGACATGGCTGAACCCAGCGGTACCGGACCACGCTATCCAGCCGGCCGAGTTTTTCTCAGTTTACCGCATAGACAGAACACTGTAATCAGGGAAGTCAAGAGGAGGTGGAGTGTGTCTGATGGTGAACAACCACTAGTGCGACAGTGCGAGCATTGTTCCTCTTTCACGCTCCTGCACACCAAATCTGGAACTATTGACCATCAAATGTCGACCCTTTTATCTACCTCGGGAATTCCGCTCAGTCATAGTCAGTGCCGTTTATATTCCACCTCAAGCGGACACGGACACTGCAGTATGGGACTTACATGAGTCACTAACGCGACACCAAACACAGCATCGGGACGCTGCGCTCATTGTGGTAGGAGATTTCAACAGTGCCAACCTCAGGCACGCACTACCGAACTTTTATCAGCACATAACCTGCCCCACCAGGGGCGAAAGAACACTGGACCACTGCTATACAACATTCAAGAACAGCTACAAGGCACAATCACGTCCATCGTTTGGGAAATCGGACCATGCCGTCATCTTCCTCATGCCTGTTTAAAACAAAGGCTGAAACAGGAAGCTCCGGTTCAGAGGGAGGTCTCGCGCTGGACTGACCAATCGGTGGCCGCTCTGCAGGACGCTTTGGATGACGCAGACTGGGACATGTTCCATGTTTACGGAAGCGGTTGTGGGATTCATCGGGAAACTAGCGGATGATACAGTGCAGAAAACCACTATTGGAACGTTTCCCAACCAGAAGCCGTGGGTGGATAAAACCATCCGCGACGCTCTGAGATCCCGATCCATTGCCTACAACACGGGGCTTGCCACGGGGGACATAGAAGAGTACAAGGCTGCGTCTTACAGTGTTCGCAGAGCGGTGAAGGATGCAAAGTGGCGCTATGGGAGGAAACTAGAGTCACAGTTTCAACATGGTGGCTATAGAAGCCTGTGGCAGGGACTAAGGACAATAACGGACTATAAAACACCATCTTCTAGAATGGTGAATGCGGACGCTTCTCTGGCAGACGAGCTAAACACCTTTTACGCTCGTTTCGAGGCTGCAGCTAACCATGCTAGCGGTGCTAGAGGCACAACCAGCATGCACGCAGAGAGAGCCGGAGAGGTAAACACGTTCACCATCTCAGAGCATGATGTGAGGAGGGCATTCAAGAGAGTGAATACCAGGAAGGCAGCAGGACCAGATGGCATCACAGGTCGGGTTCTGAAAGCCTGCGCTGACCAGCTAGCACCGGTGTTCACTGAGATATTCAACCTCTCCCTGGAACAGTCTGTTGTCCCCTCATGTTTTAAACAGTCCACCATTGTTCCTGTCCCGAAGAAACCCCAGCCCGCCTGCCTCAATGACTACCGCCCTGTAGCTTTGACCTCAGTAGTGATGAAGTGCTTTGAGAGACTGGTCAGAGACTTCATCACTGCATCACTACCAGACACACTGGACCCATTACAGTTTGCGTACCGTCAAAACCGCTCTACTGAGGACGCCATTGCTCATCTCCTCCACACCACGATGAGCCACCTGGACCAAAGAAACGGGAATTATGCAAAGATGTTGTTCGTGGACTACAGTTCAGCGTTTAACATGATTCCCTCCACACTCACCTCTAAGTTGGAGGTCCTAGGACTCAGCCAGCCGCTGTGTCAATGGATCTCCAACTTCCCAACTTCCTGACAGACAGACCACAAGCCGTAAGGGTGGGAAAACACACCTCATCCACCCTCACTCTCAGCACTGGAGCTCCCCAGGGTTGTGTTCTGAGCCCCCTGCTGTACTCGCTGTACAAATATGACTGTGTGGCCACTTCCAACTCCACCACCATCATCAAGTTTGCTGGCGACACTGTTGTGGTGGGCCTGATCAACAACAACGACGAGACGGCCTACCTACAGGAGGTTAAAAACCTGGAGAGATGGTGCCAGGAGAACAACCTTCTCCTGAACGTCAGCAAGACTAAGGAGTTGATCGTGGACTTCAGCACAAAGCGGGAGCGGTCATACCAACCGCTAAACATCTGCGGGACTCCAGTGGAAAAAATGGACAGTTTCGGGTACTTGGGTGTTCACATCACACAGGATCTGTCTTGGTCCTGTCACACTAACACCCTGGTGAAGAAGGCCCGGCAGCGTCTGTACCATCTGAGACACTTAAGGGACTTTAAACTACCCTCTCAGGTGCTTAAGACTTTCTACACCTGCACCATTGAGAGCGTCCTGACAGGTAGCATCACTTCCTGTTTTGGGAACAGCACCATGCAGGACAGGCGAGCCCTCCAGATGGTGGTGCGTTCAGCTGAACGTACCATCCACACTGAGCTCCCTGACCTGCAGGACATCTCCAGCACGCGGTGCAGGACCAGAGCCAGAAAGATTGTGAAGGACCTCAGCCATCCCAACAATGGACTCTTTTCTTTGTTGCGTTCAGGGAAACGCTTCCGCTCCTTGAAAGCGAACACAGAGAGAATAAGGAGGAGCTTCTTCCCGCAGGCCATTCGGTGTTTAAACCAGGAAACACCCAGGATCTAAAAGCTGGTCCACTCTCTCCATCATCACACTTCTTCTCTGTACAGATCTCACCTTTCGCACCATGACACTTTAAACTCTGGACTTGCACAGCAAAGTGCATTTCATATTTATTTATTTTATTCCACACCATTCTGCACACGGACACTTTACACCACACCATACCGCACATGGACACTTTATGGACACTCTACACCACACCGCACACGGACACTTACGGACCCTTACACCACACCATACCGCACACGGACACTTTATGGACAACCCACCACTAAAATTGTCTATTGTTTACACTTTGTTACACATTGTTTACTGTTTCACTGTCTACTGCCATAAGAATTTTTGATATATAAATTTTTCTCTTTGTTTTACATACATATCTTTATATATCCTTTATTTCTTAAATTCTTATATTTTGTTTTTATAATTTTTATACTTTATTTATCTGCTTCTTTTCTTTTTCCCCACCCTATTCCCCTCAAGCCGGACCATCATATAAAGCATTTCACTGCATGTCGTACCCTGTATGTATGTGTATGTGATGAATAAAATTTGAATTTGAAACTACACCATTTTTATTATTGATAAACAACATCAAACTTTTTATCCAATTATAGTTACAATATACTGTTGTGGATCATTGTATCTTACATATTATACACTACTGTTGATATGATAAACACTCTCTCTCTCCCCAGTGTTCCTGTATTCTCTATATTATTCTTCTTCTTCTTCTTTCAGCTTCTCCCATTAGGGGTCTCCACAGTGGATCATTTGTCTCCATACCCCCTGTCCTCTACATCTGCTTCTTTCACACCAACTACCTGCATGTCTTCCCTCACCACATCCATAAACCCCCTCCTTGTTCTTCCTCTTTTCCTCCTTCCTGGTGTCTCCATCCTCAGCATACTCCTACTGATATACCCTATGTCCCTCCTCTGCACATGTCCAAACCATCTCAATCTCACCTCCCTCACCTTGTCTCCAAAACGTCCTACATGCGCTGTCCCTCTAATAAACTTATTTCTAATCCTGTCCATCGTCGTCACTCCCAACGAACATCTCAACATCTTCAGCTCTGCTACCTCCAGCTCCACCTCCTGTATTTTACTCACTTTTACACAACAAACTAAAAACACCTCTGTTGTGAGAGTGTAAGAAAAAATCAACTTAGTTTTACAACTAGTCCAAAGCCTAACCCAAATCCAAACAATAACCCTAACCCTAATCCAAAACCTAATCCTAATCCAAACTATAATCCAAACCCTAACCCTAATCCAAAACCTAACCCTAATTCAAACTCTAATCCAAACCCTAATCCAAAACCTAACCCTAATCCAAACTCTAACCCTAATCTAAATTCTAATCCAAACCCTAACCCTAATCCAAACCCTAACCCTAATCTAAATTCTAATCCAAACCGTAACCCGAATCTAAATTCTAATCCAAACCCTAACGCTAATCCAAACTCTAAACCAAACCCTAATCCAAACCCTAACCCTAATCTAAATTCTAATCCAAACCCTGAGTGGGTGCTCAGTGGATAAGGGGTCTGGTTTACTGATCGGAAGCTGCCACTCTTGGGCTCTTGAGCAAGGCCCTTAACCCTCTGTGCTTCAAGGCACCATATCAGGCCTGACCCCGGCTTCTGAGCAAGCTGGGATATGTGAAGAAAACATTTCACTGTGCTATAATGTATATGTGACAAATAAAATCTATTCTAGTTTCAGTTTTGCAAAAGCATTTCCTCGTCTCTCTGTTTAAAATCATCAGTTAGAATGTGGAGGAAAGTTGTTGCTCACCATTACACTGAAGAAGAGCTGTTTATCATCCAGAC
Source organism: Silurus meridionalis (assembly GCF_014805685.1). NCBI lineage: Eukaryota > Metazoa > Chordata > Actinopteri > Siluriformes > Siluridae > Silurus > Silurus meridionalis. Next base: position 110,718 of record NW_025804742.1, on the reverse strand, counting down.
TTCTGTCCTGAACACAGCCTGACTGTCTGAGGTAGTGATAATCCTCAGGAGAATCCAGCAGGAGATACACATCTACAGTGACACACACACACACACACACACACACACACACACACACACACACACACACATTTACAATAAATACTGGTTGAACTTGTACTTTGGAAATTAGCAGTAGTCCACAAGATGCCAGCATTGTAAATGATGAGCTATTCAACTGTTTTGCAATTTGATGCTGAGAAACATTATTGTAAATTTGTTCCACAGTGTGATAAAATATTTCACAGATTGATGAAACTCTTCCATTCTTTACTTCTGAAAAACTCTGTCTTCTGAAGATACACTATTTATAATCATCTTAATGACCTGCTGCCAATTAACATCTTTAGTTACAAGATGTTTTCCAACTCTAACCATACAAAAAGTTAACGATCCAGAACACCCTTCCATCACAACATACAGCTTCGTCAGCGGGGAAAAGTGGAAGGTTAAAGACTGGACAGGTGAAATGATGTTTTGCCTCAGAATCATCTTATAAACTTAAGTGCAGAAACATTTGGTATTGAATTTATAGACAGAACTAATGTTCAGAGTTTTATGCTACACTTATCTTTTGATAATAAACATCTTCAGTGTACAACAGAAACGAATTGGTCTTTATTCTTACCTCCTTGTTCTTTATTAGCTCCAGACAACAGTGAGTAAAAGATATGATAGTTTCTCTCTCCTGGGTTCTGCCGGACGACCCGGTTCTAAAAAACAACAGCACCAGAACACCTCCAATAAGTATTCACATGATAATAAATATTGTATTTAATTCAGTAATAAAGACATATTTTCTTTGAAATAGTCCGACAGACAGCTCTATCACAAAAAAGAGAAATCTCCTACTCTAGAACAGAAAGTCAATAACATTACTGAGTGAAAGCAGGGAATAATTACTGATTAATTCACTAATACACTTTACACAGAAGAGAATGAATATCGGGAATAAATCACATGAAAGACAGAAAGAACCTTCTCAAGCAGATAGTGGACGATGCAGCCTCCTTGGATGTTTCCGTTCTGAGAAAAATGCAACTGGATGAACTTCCCAAAACGACTTGAATTATTGTTGTATACTGTTTTAGCATTTCCAAATGCCTCCATTATAGGACTGAGAGAACACACACACACACACACACACACACACACACACAAAGAATGGGTAGAACTGAATAAGCTTGCAAGTAAATGTCAAAGCAGTGTGTGTTTTTGCATTTCTCTATATGTGTGTGTGTGTGTGTTTGTGTGTGTGTGTGTGTGTTTGTTACCTGCTCTGTATAATGGCCTGTTCCACTCTGTTTGTTCTCTCACAAACTGCTGCTCCTGTAGAACCATGACTCATTACAGACAGGAATTTCAGTAGAAGCTTCGTACTTTCTGTCTTGCCGGCACCACTCTCCCCACTGTGCACACACACACACACACACACACACACACACACACACACACACACACACACAAACATACTGTAGGGTGTAGGGACACTCTGTATGGTGTAGGGACACTTTGTAGGGTATAGGGACACTCTGTAGGGTATAGGGACACTCTGTAGGGTATAGGGACACTCTGTAGTGTATTAAGATACTCTGTAGGGTGTAGGGACATTCTGTAGGGTGCAGGGACACTCTGTAGGGTGTAGGGATACTCTGTAGGGTGTAGGGACACTCTGTAGGGTATCCTTTTCTCCCTCTATACCCACTCCATTGATGAAGTTATATCCTCACATGGGATTTCTTATCACTGCTATGCAGATGACACTCAACTAATCTCTTCTTTCCCTCTATCAGATACCACAGCTTCTGCTCAGATCTTAGCATGCTTGACAGACATATCTTCACGGATGAGTGCTCACCAACTAAAACTCAACCCCAGCAAAACAGAACTGCTGGTCCCAGGTGATTCATCTCCAGGTCAAGATCTCCAAATAACACTTCATGACTCTCTGCTCTCCCCTTCAGCCACTGCTCATAACCTTGGGGTAACTATGGACAATGAACTGTCTTTCTTCCCACATGTCCCTAATTTTGCTCGTTCTTGTCGATTTCTTCTCTATAACATATAACATTTCTGTCCACACAGGCTGCCCAGGTGCTTGTTCAGTCTCTTGTCATTTCAAGACTTGACTACTGCAACTCTCTGCTGGCAGGTCTTTCCCTGAACGCTATTCGTCCACTGCAAATGATCCAAAACGCAGCTGCACGGCTTGTGTTCAATCAGCCCAAGTTCTCCCACACCACCCCACTGCTGCTCCTTCACTGGCTTCCAGTAGCTGCATGTATCAGATTCAAAACACTGATGATGCCTACAAGGCCAAAAATGGACCAGCGCCATCCAGAGACCTCATCACATCTCGCACTGCACCATGCTGTCTGAGATACTCCCGCAATGCTCAACGGGTACCACCTTCTCTCAGAATGAGAGGTAAGTATACTTCAAGGCTCTTCTCTGTTCTGGCACCGAGGTGGTAGAATGAAATCCCCTAGATGTCTGTACAGCGAAGTCTCTGACTATCTTGAAGTGACGACTGAAGACCTACCTCTTCCTGAAACATTTAAATTAGCACTTCCAAGTTTGTAGAATTCAAGAGTTATATTTATATTAAGTTTGTAATCTGATGTACCAGTGTAGATTTATTCATTACTAAAGACTCAAAGCACTTATGTACGTCGCTCTGGAAAAGGGCATCTGCTAAATGCTGCAAATGTAAATGTAAATGTGGGGTGTAGGGACACTCTGTAGGGTGTAGGGACAGTCGGTAGTGTGTAGGGACACTTTGTTTGGTGTAGGGACACTCTTTAGGGTGTAGGGACAGGTGTACTACCTGATGAGCACACACTGGCTGTCAGATCTCTTCCATAGACATCGGTAGCACTCATTAGCGAGGGCGTAGACATGAGGAGGAAGTTCACCGAGCTCATGTTTACTGTAGAGCTGTACAGCTTCACTATCGTACAGCCCAGGTATCTGCTTATATGGGTTTACTGCGGCTAGGATGGAGCCAATGTTTGTCTGGAAACACACACACACACACACACACACACAGTTCAGTTCTTGTTCCTAACTGAACACACAGTTGCTCTCACGTTTCTTGCCCATCAGCACATAATTTATTTTCCTGTTCTGTTTTGTTTTGGTTATTAATCAATATTTTCTGTGTAATGTGTCCAAGTGGATCTCAGTTGCTTTGCAATCTCATTTTAATTGACCACAAAATGTACAGGAACAGCATTAGGTATTGTATTTATAGACAGAACTATTGTTCTGAGTTTTGTGTTTCACTTATCACAAGATGAATGTTTGAAATTTAAACCTTTAGTCTGCATCAACAACAAAGTGAAACTTTTCCCAGATCAAATCTCAGCCAGTTTCAGGCCATGATACAGTTTATGGCTCTACTTTGTGTCTTTGTCCATTTCGAGGTTTAATCCAGGCCCTGCTCCTGTTTTAAGCTACATTTTAAAAGCCTGTCTCACTTCCAAGTATACAGCAAGATCAGCTCTCTGTAATTTGGTACTTCCAAATCTGTTCTTAAGTTTTTTTAAATTCAGTTCTGGTTTCAGCTTCACCCCCAGTTGAACTACCCAGTGGCGGGCAGTCAGGGTCAGTAAATCCTTCTCTGCTGGCCTAAACACTATCAGAAGCACTGACCTACATTTACAACCTAAATCCTAATATTTGTTTCATGAAATTGTATTAATTTATTCCCAACAGTTTATTCTCTTCATTTCGTAGCATTTCTCTCGGCTGCACTGCTTCCAGTACGTGTATGTGGATGTTAGTTTTTTTGTCCAATCAGATTTCAACCTCTATCTGCTGCCATGTCAATCTTGCTTGCCTACAAGGCCAAAAATGGACCAGCACCATCTTACCTCAGTGACCTCATCACATCTCGCACTGCACCACGCTGTCTGAGATCCTCCAGCACTGCTCGACTGGTACCACCTTCTCTCAGAATGAGAGGTAAGTACAATTCAAGGCTCTTCTCTGTTCTGGCACCAAAGTGGTGGAATGAACTTCCCCTAGATGTCCGTACAGCAGAGTCCCTGATTATCTTTAAGCGACGACTGAAGACCTACCTCTTCCTGAAATACCTAAATTAGCACTTTCCAAGTTTGTAGAATTCGAGTTATATTTATATTGAGTTTGTATTCTTGCATACCAGTGTAGATTTATTCACTACTAGAGATTTAAAGCACGTTTGTACGTCGCTCTGGATAAGGGCGTCTGCTAAATGCCGCAAATGTAAATGTAAATGTAAATCTAATCTGCCCAGAGCCTTCAGAATCTGTACTGCTGGACTTTTACCATCGTTTCCTTAATAAAAAGCTCTGTTTCTTTAACCAATCAGATTTCATATTCACCTTACAGGGCAGCTAGCTGGCCCACAATAGCGTCAGCATTTTTCCGTCCTCTGATTGGTTGGTCAGAGAGAAATTGTTACAGCCGAATTCGACTGGTAAAACACTTGTGTAGCTCTGCACACATTAATACATCTGAGTTAGATTTTTTTATGACTACAAAGGAAGAGAAACTAATTTGGTCTCAGACAAACTTAGAAATACATTTTTGAAGAAACACTAGACATTGTGAGGAGGTTGGCCAACCCCGACGCTAGCTAGCTAGCTAACATAAAACAAAGAACTACACAAAAATAAACTGGAAATAAAGTTGTCTTAACTTAGACATTAGACAGAGGGACACTGCAGCACTGAACAGTACAGATTTGTCTTAGTGTAAATAAACAATATATAATAATAAATACTGTTCATTTGAAGAAAATTAATCAAATTTGTTTTAGCAGCAATTCATGCAAAACAACAACAGTGTGTGAGGGGTGTGAGTAATTGGTGTGTGTGAGGCATGTGTGTGAGGGGTGTGTTCGAGGAGTGTGAGTAATGGGTGTGTGTGAGGGGGTATTTGAGGGGTGTGTGTGAAGGGTGTGTGTGTGATTTGCAGTGCAGTTCCCAAACCAGGCACCTGAAGCAGCTGCTCAGGATGTTCTCGATTGTCCCGCTGTAAAAGGTTGTAAGGATGTGTTATAGAATATGTGTTGAGCGGGTTCGAAGCTAAACCTCACTTGGCCAGCTGAGAAGCTGAGAAGTGCATTCTCAAAATAAACTAGATGAGCGCTAGGTCTATGCCTGCATGCTGGGGCCTTTCTTTCCTGATCTGCACACCCAAGGTGTCCAGCTCATGGAATAATCCTTATTCAGTCCGCCTCTTTAGCCCCAATGTTACCGTCTACTCAAACGTAGTGGGACTGAATGAGTGCGGTTATGAGACTCCTTTGAACCTCCTCAGCTCCTCAGCTCCTAAGCAACGACATCGTCACAGACCTGTCTCTTTGGGCCATTAAAGAGACTGCCATGTTTATGGCAGACCTGGTGGTTGGTGAGATGCACTTGTGGCTGAAACTCTCTGATCTTAGTGATAGAGACAGAGCCTTTCTTCTAGGCCAAAAGGCGGCTTTCCAGCGATTCCTCCCTCGCCGATCTCATGGGGCTGCTTAGCAGGCGAAGCCCCAACCAAGTACGAGTGCACATTGTGAAGTCCAGAGACAGAGGGTCTCCACTCGCACTCCCCCTGCCAGGTACTCTAGGCGGTGCTCCAAGTCAACAAAAAAGTCCTGACCAATCAGGACCTCTGAGGGGTCCCGCTGGGGGTGGGTGGCAGGTTATACCTCAGTACACAGTGCCCGACTCTCCTCATTGCCCTCAGGAGATCATCTCATTAACCCTGCCACACTTGGCATTTCAGGGCACAGCGATCTCCAGCGACTGCCTCCCTTAGCTTCTACCTGGACAGCGGATTTGAGGGGCCCACTGCACCACTCTAGGTGCTCTAGAGGTGGCTCTGATTCCCTTAGCAGATTATTTGGCAGCCTGGAAACTCCTGCCAAATGTCTCTCAATGGGATCTGTGCACTGTAGAAAGAGGCTACAAAATTCATTTCGGGTCTCTGCCACCTCAGTTCAACGGGGTGTTTTCCACTCTGGTGGGTCCCGAGCAAGCTCTAGTCATAGAACAAGACTTGACTAGACAAGAGGGTCTGGGTTGTACAGCCTGTACTTCACAGTTCTCAAAAAGGGTGGGGGCTGCGTCCCATTTTAGATCTGCACCAAGAAAAGTGTGCTTTCTTCAATACAGAGGACAACCTATCTAGGCATACTGTGGGATTCAACCACAATGTGGGCATATTTGTCTCCTGCTCAGATCAAGTCGATCCTCATGGCCATCCAGAGAGTAAGAGAAGGACAGTCTTTCACTGTAAAGCAGTTTCAAAGACTGCTGACTCTGATTGCAGTTGCGTCCAAAGTGGTTCCATTTGGCCTCCTGCACATGAGACCCCTGCAGTGGAGGCTTAGTATCAGAGGGTTTTCCCGATAATGCAGCAAGATTTACAAGCCTTGGACATGTGGAAGAAACCTGGGATCCTGTCATAGGGCCCCATGTGGGGAGCTCCTTCTCATCATAACACTACAATGGATGCCTCCCTCAAAAGCTGGGGGAGATCATGACTGGCCACTCTGCCCTAGGTCTCTGGAAAGGGCCCCATCTCTTGTGGCATATCAACTGCCTGGAGATGCTGGCCATGCTTCTAGCATTGAAGCATTTCCTCTCATATCATATGCTGGTCTGTACAGACAACACATCTGTGGTCTCTTACATCAGCCATCAGGGGGGGTCTGTGCTCTTATCTCCTTTACAAGCTGGCATGACAAATCATCCCGTGGGCCCTAAGGAAGCTGTCTCACTTAGGGCAGTATACATCCCGGGGTACCTAAACCAGAGAGCAGACACCCTTTCGAGGCAAGGGTCGAGGCCCAGGGAATGGAGGCTTTACCTAGAAGTGGAAGAAGTTTTACATAGCACAAGTGGACCTGTTTGTGACTCGAGAGACCCTCACACTGTCCCCTCTAGTTTTCCCTTACTCACCCAGCTCCTTTTAGACTGGACGCCATGGTGCAGGCATGGCCGAGGCTGCACCTGTATGCTTCCCCGCCATGCTTCGGGAGTTCTGGAGAGGGTTTGCCGGGATAGAGTCCATCTCCTTCTGGTAACCTTATACTGGACAGGCCGTCCATGGTTTGCGGGCCTGGTAGCCCTTCTTGAACACTCTCCATGTGAGATTGGAATAGGATTGGGACAGGTGGGATCTCCTCTCTCAGGCAGGGGGCACCCTATTTCACCCCTACTCGGAGTTGTGGAGGCTGTGGTCCCTGAGGGGGCACAGCTTTTAGCCTCTGGTCTCCCAGCTGAGGTTGTATTCTCCGGTCCAGAGCTCGCTCCATGAGGAGTTCATATACTGCAAAATGGCACCTGTTTACTATATGGTGTGAGAACCATCAGTTACAACCAGTTAACTGCCGGGTTGGCCCAGTGCTGGAATTCCTTCAGGAACAGCCAAAGGGTTGTCTCCTTCAATTAAATTTATTTCAATTCATTTTTATTTGTATTGCACTTTTAACAATGAACATTGTCTCAAAGTAGCTCTACACAGATACTGTGGTGATAAAAATGAATAAGCTGTTCTTATAAATGTAAGTTTGTCCCTGATGAACAAGCTGGTGGCAACTGTGGCAAGGAAAAGATGGCATAAGAAAGGAACCAGACTCAAGAAGGAACCCATCCTCATCTGGGTTGCACGTCATTTATTACAGATAAACGATGTTGCGGGGTACAGTGATCAGAGCAAACTGCAGTCCTGAGTCAGTGTAGCAGACTGTTGACATTAACTACAGTCCAAATCCATTCTCAAAGCTCCCATTCTTACTCCGGAATTTCATGGAACCTCCCTAGGCGTTGATAATAAACCATCCCCAGCTGCACAGAGTGGCCTCCAATCAAAGAGAACACTATCCAGAGGCAGACCGGGATGAAGTGGGAAGATCCGAGGAGGTAAGAGGTGCTGGAACAGTAGTCATTTGAACCTCAGAAGCATGTTTAACTCGACCAAAAGAGAGATAAAGAGAGAGAGAGAGAGAGAGAGAGAGAGAGAGAGAGAGAGAGAGAGAGAGAGAGAGAGAGAGAGAGAGAGAGAGAAGATGGTGACAGGAAGAATAGGATATGGATTATTATGTGTCCTTATTGTTGTATGAAAGTTAAGGACACAGTGCAGTTGGGGACTCCGGCAAGATTTGCTATGGCAGCAGAACTAAAATGGAGAATCAGAAGGTAACACAGACATGAGGGATCTCTGGGATAAGAGACGACCCACCAGACCACCATCAACAAACCTGAGTGAACGTGTGAGGGGACAACAGCATACAAATATCCCAGTTCACTGAACACTCTATATCTATGATCCCTTCAGATCTGCTCCTTTACCTAAGAAAAATCTACTGATAAAAATACTTGACTAAATATATATGTTTCCTTCCACACTACATGTTTACATGTCTTCTACTGCTGCATATCATGCTCCGCCTGCTGAGCAGACGCTGTGGAAAAACACGCTAGTGACACATTTCCTCTGTGTTACCCGGTGGCTGAGGCCTCAGGTGCGACCTAGAGTGGCTAGTGCCTTTCTCTACCCCAGGCTGGGGTATGTTCCCAAGGTGCTAACTGTTTCCCCACAACCAGTCATGCTCCAGGCATTCTATCCTCCTCCCTTTTGCGCCCCTGACCAGGATGGCCCTGTGGAGGAAGTCAGACCAGCTGTTCTTCTGCTACGTTCAATATAAGAAGGGTCTTCCTGCGCACAAGCAGGAATTCACACTAGGCTGGGATTTGTCAATCTGGTGGTGTTGTACTCTCGTTCCCAAAGCGTTGTTGGCACAGCTCGAGTTCCTGAAGGGTAATGTCTCTAGGTTACGTATGTAACCCTAGTTCCCTGAGGGAATAAGGTGTTGGTGCCGCACTCGGTGCTGCACTCCCTGCACCCCTGCGAGTGCTTCCTTCCCTCTTCAAAGCTAGCGCCGTCTCACTGCATGTATGTTGATAGCTTTCTGGTTGTCTCCGGGCGCCCTTCCATTGGACAGAATACACACATGGTTCAGAGTGTGGCCATGCAGAGGCATTCCCAAAGTGTCGTTGACACAGTGTCTCATTCCCTTGGGGAACCAGGGTTAGATATGTAACCTAGAGACATTCTTGACAATCATCTCTTTGCTTTATCCACATTCAGAGACAGGTTGTTGGCTTTACAACAGTCTGTTACTCTCTATATATCATTTCTGTATGCTGACCACCACAGCCATGTCATCAGCAGTTCTGAAGATGTGATTGGAGCTGTGCATTGCTACAGCAGTGTGAACAGCAAAGGATGAGTGCACAGCCCTGAGGGCCCACAGTGTTCGGTGTGATGGTTTTGGAGGTGTTTTTCCTGATTCAGACTACCTGAGCTTTCTCAGTCCCAGATCAGGTCATAGTAAAGAGTTCACAGAAACTGCAAATTCAGCCCCAAATACACTCCAAAGCCAAATTTCACCCCAGATAAGGTCCCAGTATGAAATTTGCCATAGAATCAGGCTCCAATCTGAAATTAATTCCCAGATCAAATATTAATAAAGAGCTCCCCCCGGATCAAAACCCAATCTAGTATTTAACCCAGATAAAACCCCAATCATCTCCAGATCAAGTCTCAGTCTCAAATTCAACCACAAACCAGGTCCCACTCACAACTTCACCCCAAAAACAGTGTCAGTCTAGATATCATGCCAAGATTAAATCCCAACCTAAAGTTTGAACCTATATAAGGTCCCAGACTCCTCTTCACCCCAGATCAATTCCTAAAAAGAAAACATTATCTGATCAAGTTACATTTTTGATATAATCCTTAAACACTGTCCTAGTCTAGATTTTACCCCCAGATCAAGAACTAGTAATTTGGTTTTTATTAATTAAGGGGACTTCCTCTTCCAGATTAAATTTCAGTCTCAATTTCACCCAGATCATGTTTCATTCTTGACTTTACTACTAGACCAAGTCTCAGGTTCCAGTCTGGCAGTTTTTTGTTTTATGAGTAATGAGTTTATACAGATGCAGTCTTAGCCCTAATTTTCAATGTCAGTCTTCAATTCTCTCATAAGTAAGTCTTTGAATGTAAATCTGCCTTCCTGCATTCTGTTTACGTTTCCTACTTCAGCACTTATTTCCATATTTAATGAATAACACAGACATATGGTCTTATTACCTTTCAACCCTAGCCATGGATATTACAATACAAAAGTGAATTTTTGTGTGTGTGTGTGTGTGTGTGTGTGTGTGTGTGTGTGTGTGTGTGTGTGTGTCTTACATAGATGAGGTCTTTATGGTAACGGAGGTAGAGGTTGTGCATTATGGCTTGTGTGTTGAGCTCAGTGAGGGTTGACAAGTCTTCAACTCCATCAGCATTTACACCCATCACCTATAGAGAAAAACAGATAAAGATAGAGAGAATACAAATAAATAATAATAATAAAATAAAATAATACTAAAATACAAAAAAAAAAACTGACAGTAACATTTTCTAAACCATTAACTTGTTAATATGTAGGCAATATTTCACCTGGTAGAATTAGTCATAAAAAGAGTTTTCAAATAAATGTTTGTTCTCATGAATCTATACTCAGTTCCCATAAAGACAACGTGAAAACAGAATTCTATAAATATCTGTGCTTTTTTTAATAAAAACCTGAAACGGCCATAAGTATTTATACTCAACATGTGAAAATGATCTCAGGTGCCTCGATTTCTCTTGATCATTGCTGAGATGTTTCTACACTTTGACTGGAATCTACCTGTGAGATGTTTATATGAATATGTGATATTTCAGGTGTTTTATTAAAATCATTTCTAGAATTCTGTTTTTACTTTGTCATTATGGGGAACTGACTATAGGTTCATAGAGAAAACATAAATCTGAATGATTGTAGTATCAGATTGCAGTATAACAACATTGGAAAAAGTGAAGGATCTGAATGCACTGTATGTGAGACATCATACACTAAACAGGAAGCAGTATTGATTAATATATGAGCATGCGGGAAATCGTCTAATAAAACACACACACACACACACACACACACACACACACACACACACACACACACACACACACACACACACACACACACACACACACACACACACACACACACAATGCATTGTCCTCGTTTTGGTGTCTCTGTTGATTGATATAAAGATCCTCCATAGGGGTGCATTAATCATGTGTCCAGCATTATATAATTGCATGTGATTCGAAGAAGCTACAGCATAAAAACTGATGACAAATTCATCCTCTTAGTTCTCAGTGAAAAGTATTATCTAGTATATCTATTCAAAATCTTTCACCACTTACTACCACCTTTTATCTACCCCTTTATCTGCTCACTACCCCCTGCTGACCCTATCCCCTACTTACTGCCCATACTTACTGTCTCCTATTCATTACCCCTTCTGTTCATCTGTGAAGTTAAACCTGTTCCTGAGGTACCAGTTATCAGTGTTTCTGTCTCTTTCTCCTCTTCAGATCTGCCTGATGAGTCCCAGTTCTTTTTAGTTGGAGACACTCTGTGTAGCTGGAGATGGTTCCACATCATCAGCCTAAAGATCCATGAAGTTCTGTCTGAATTAAAGAACTTCAAGGATGGATTTGGACTGTAAATAATATCAACAGTCTGTTAAATGTGTGCACTTGGGACCACAGTTTGCATGAGCTCTTAAAGCTTTTTCCTCATACAATACATACATACATACAGTCACCACTGCACATGCAGTATGGACATATTTTAGAAAACAAACTTATAGACACCAAATTTCTCCATTCCAACTTTATAACCACTTTATCTGTGAAAAGCTGCTTTGGTAAAATGGTGACTGTTAAAAACACAAATAAAACTGAATTGAATTTAGTCTTCTTACTACACCCTGTTGAATACTCCCTATTCACTACCCCTATTCCCTACTCACTACCCCTGACATCATCAAACAGGAAGTGAGTCTGTCTTCCTCAAAGATGAACACCAGTGCACTTCTGAAAGCTGAGAGACCCCCCCTGCCACAAACACACACACACACACACACACACACACACACACACACACACACACACACGCAGAGTTCAGAGGTCACTGCTGGTTATAGTGTTGAGTCAGAACCTGAGCTCCTGCTGTTCAGCTGCTAAATTCTACACATTCCAAAAACACTAATAAAAGAGACGAGAAAATGAGTTTTATCTTCAGCTTTACTGAACAACTTTTATATAAATAAACACTAAATATGTCTTCTACTAAACCCTCAAACATCCAAAACAATTCTCATCATATCAGGATGATGTTAATCCACACATCGCTCTCAGTAATGTGAGGAATCATGTAAAACAGGTGCTGCCTTTTTCAGGAAGGAATCTCCCTCCTACAGCAGGGGTTTTAGTGTCCATGACCCTGTAAATGACCCTTCACTTCTGATTTACACAGAACAGTCCAGCAGCCCCAGGGAAGAACACAGTACCACCCAATCACTCTAACACCTCAGGGGGAGATCTGATCTACTGAGGTGGCATGGGGTGGCAACTGCCACAATAAGAAAAGGCAATTCTACACTATCTGCCACCCCAGTACTAATATCTCAAAATATAAAATATAAATGTAATACGTTCCCTCAACTGATTTATATAAAAAAAAAAACGGTTTAAAAACCCTTAAAAAACAGCAAGAAATCTTGTTTTTCTGTTAAATCGTAAATGACTCTTATGAACTGATTCATTTTAGTGAATCAAACACATTGAATACAACCAGTCTGATCACTGATCACAAACAAACAACTCTTTTAACGAACTGAATCATTTGTATAAATCTACATGTAAGTACATTTTATACTATTATTGTTGCTTTTGATGAGATCTTCATGTGTATTAATGACTAACAGCTTCACTCCAAACTATTTTCCAAAGTATGTTGTTCAGTAGCTTGTGTCTTCATGATCATCTGAACTTTTAAAAGTAACATCATGTGACACATTTGGCGGTGTCTGTCGATATACTGATTTAAATGTGGTTTCTGTGTATTTGTTGTGTGATTTTTACTTACAGTAAACCAGCAGTTGATACACTGAGGATTTGTATCTATATATAATCTGTATAGAAATTTTATTTACTACAGGTTTGTGTAGAACTAAAAAATAACAATATTAAATATTCTTTACCATCTCATTTAATTTATGTCTTTCCAATCCAGACATCAGGTCCAGGTAACGTCAATCAGTCTTTAATATTTTTAGACCAGTATATACTGTATATATATAATTCATTGAATCCACAAAACCAATACAAGGATAAAGGATACTTGGTTCAGTGTTGCCACACCTTATAATTCTTTGCCCCATAAATAATTCTAGCTCTGCCCTTGCAACACCTCCTTCTTCTTCTTTTCCGGCTGCTCCCATTAGAGGTCGCCACAGCAGATCCGTTTCCATACTACATTTACATTTGGGGCATTTAGCAGATGCCCTTATCCAGAGCGACATACAAAAGTGCTTTGAGTCTCTAGTAACGAATAAATCTACACTGATACACCAGATTACAAACTTAATATAAATATAACCCTAGAATTCTACAAACTTGGAAAGTGCTAATTAAATAGTACTCTGTGCCCCAGCAACACCTACAGAACAAAATATCTAAAGTCTACATGACTCCGCCTACAAATAAAATCTTTTCACCCAGAACTTCATTTTCCTCAACACTTAAAATGCTGGACTCAAAATCCCAGAATGCAGTGCAGCTGGGTTATAACCCAGACTGCTGCAGGACTGAAGCTCTGCTGCATCATTCTCTTTAGAGGACATGGAGTCTAAAACCCACTGCACTTCTATCAGCTGCAAAGGGAACCATGGGTAATGCAAAGAAATATGAAAATAAAAGTTAAAAACATATACAGTATAAATCCAGGATGTTCTCCCTGAAGGTTCTCGTGTTTCTGATCAGTGTGAGGTCAGAGTTGAGTCTTTATCTCTGTCTTTATTTACACTGCCATATCAACCTCTTCTGGAGAACCTGGAAGTGTTCTGTTCCACTGCAGTGTTCTCTCGAACTTACTTTTACTAGCACAGAAAATAACTAAAGCAGGGCACTAAGGTTCGGTTCCTGCTCTGATGCTCAGACGTTCTGATGCTCTTGGGAGGAGAGAACTTCATCATGAGGTCTACACAGAACTAGTCTTCATTTAACAACACATCAGTTGATTCGTTTTCAAATGATTTATTTAACAATTCAATTCATATTTATTTCTATTGCGTTTTTAACAATGAACATTGTCAATAAGATGTTCTTTATAAGTGTAAGTTTGTCCCTGATGAACAAACCAGTGGAGACTTAATTCTAACACAGATTTAGAATTATTTTGTTCTGTAAACAGGATAGGAATGATGACCTCACTTCCTGTTTTAATCGGTTTGTTTACAGAAATGTTTAAAATTCTTTTCTCTTCTGTTTTTTGTCTCAGTGTTTCAGACTGTAACCTGACCGCAACTACAAAGAACCATGAGGAACACAGGTCCAAAAAATTAGAATTAGTAGAACCACACTGATGTTAGCACTGACCCCAAAACCCCAAAGCTTCATTACAACTTCTCAGGATTGTAGAGACAAAATGAATGGAGAGAATAACAAGAACACACCACTTATTTAAAACTAAACTGAGTAATATAGACTTCAAACCCAACTGAGGGTTCAAGCACACTAAATTCTGCAGAAGATCTGCACTCACACACACACATACACACACTTCTACACACACACACACACACACACACACACACACACACACACACACACACACACACACACACATATACACACACACACACACACACACACACACACACACACACACACACACACAGTTTCCTGCCATTCTAAAAGAAATACACTTAATGTTTCTATCACACACACACACACACACACACACACACACACACACACACACACACACACTAACAGACTGGGAATGCAGAACCGGTTACACACAAAGAAAATAGAAATGTGGCACGTGGTCATTTCCTGTTGTTTTATTGTCACACACACACACACACACACACACACACACATTCTGTGCTAATCATAATTGTGTTGTTGAATGGAGCGATGAGAGAGCAGTTTGTCTGAGCTGAGAGACTGGTGTGAGGGGAAACCTGATGCCCGGCCCAGCCATATCAATCCTCATTAACTATTAACACACACACACACACACACACACACACACACACATCAAGTCAAGCCAAGCAGACTGTACTGTCATTCACCCTGAAGTTGATGATTTTTCGACCCCCAAGTTTTTTTCCTCTTACACCACAGCAACTCACCAACCAGATCATCACTAAAATAATATCTGAATTTTTATCCGTTTATACTTACATTTCATTTCCTGTGTAATGACTTAGTTCCAGGTAGATTTGGATCAGAGATCCCTCATGTCTATGTAACCTTCTGGATCTCTATATATTTTAGTTATGTTGCTATAAAAAATCCTGCCGGAGACCCTAATTACACTTTCCTCTGCCAAACCGACGTCCTACTTCTGCATGCAGTTCTCTTCAGTTGGAAACTCTCCAAAAGTCTAAATGGTTCCATATCAACAGCCTAAAGATCCATGAATTACTAAACAACTCAAGACCTTTAAGGAAGGATTTGGACTGGAATTAATATCAACAGTCTGCTACAATGAGCTCAGGACCACAGTTTACATGAACAGTTCTGCAAGTAAGCGTCAACACTGAACACTTTATAACCTCAACACTGATGGAACTGTAATGAAGTATAGTCAGTGCTGAGGTTGAGGATAAGGTTCCCCTTTGAGTCTGGTTCCTCAATAGAAACAACCATTAGACACTAAACTTCTACATTCCAACTTTTTAACCTCTTTATCTCTGTAAATCTGCTTTAAGAAAAACAATAAAAAACTACTGTTAGTCAGAACCAGAAAGTTTTTTTGCCCAGGATGTTGCACTTATAAAATAAAATACATAAATAACTAAAAAAAAAATCAAAAGCACATTTTTAATAAAGATTTTTTTGTGTGTAGTAGTGTGTAATAATGTTTAGTATTATGTAGTTTTGTGTAATAGTGTGTGTATTTGTGTGTAGTAATGTTAATCCCTCTCATGCACAATTGTGTAAATAAAATCATTTGATTTCACACTGGAAACTGCTGAATTAATCATCACCCAACAACCAATCACAATCCAGATCCCAACAGCAGTGTAGTGTAAAGATATACTGTACATTTGTCATCTGTGTGTGTGTAGCTTCTTAAACCCAAACACACTTCACAGTCTCACAGGCTGGAATGCTGGGAATTCTGGAAATTATTTTGGGATGCAACACAAGACCCTGGAATTCCATCTACATATCCTGTAACCTTTAACCCTGCCCTTAAATCCCAACATGACCAGATCAAATAAAACCCCAACTACACACACACACACACACACACACACACACACACACACACACACACACACACACGATTCTGGGTATTCACATGATCGGAGTCATACGATCAGAACAGAATCTCACTGTAATAAAACAATAAAAACACTTTTGGCTTCGGATAAAAAAAGATGGTGGGAGATGATGTCACAGGTAGTGATGTCACAGGAAATGCTGCCTGCTGTGACCAATCAGAGCTGTTTATTTGTAGTTTAGTATGTGTTGAACACAAATGCAGATGCTATAAAACACAGGTCAGGGGTCACATAACTGCAGGCATGTACAGGTGTGTCATGTCCTAACAGGAAGAACGTGACGTCTGTTTCGCACTTTTACATCAGGCGTGAGTGTGAGACGCTTTAGTGTTCTAGAGTGTAGCCTTTATTCTGCTAAAATTCGTTAGCATGCTAGCCTTATGGTGTGTCCTGTTTGCCTGGTGGTTCATTAATCTGTTAATAGGTCTGAACTTTACAGTCTACAACATACTCCCTTTCCTGCAGGTGCTAAAGAGCAGGAAACAGGAAGTGTGGAAGCAGGAAATGGTCTAAGACACCCAGGCGCGTCTCCCACTGCAGAGAGAATAATAAGAGTGGAGGAGGAAATCTGACATAAAAAAGCTGGATGAAACTTCTCTAAAGAGCAGAACTCTGTAATGAAGTGAGATTAGACTCAGGATCGGATGAAGGTGAAGGTCAGACTTTTCTGTGTCCACGTTCCAGTTTCAAATCAACCAGAACCCTAAAACCCTAAACTCTCACCAGTGCTGAATAAAACCAACTCCACATGCAGTTTTCCAAAAATAAAGTCCTCTTTTAGCAAAAATACCCTGAAATTAAAATGATCTTTAGGAGATTGAAGTTCTCTCACATCACTCTGGAAGTTCAGTTCAATTCATGTTTATTTGTATTGAGCTTTAATAATGAACATTGTCTCAAAGCAGTTTTACACAGATAATGTGGTGATAAAGAGTTAATAAGATGTTCTTTATAAGTGTTAGTTTGTCCCTGATGAACGAGCAGATTCTGGACCATTCTTCTTTATAACTTTACTCCAGGACAGTGATGTTTGAGGGATCTGCTTATACCTGCTGCATCTCAGTCGGGTTAACTTAGACTCAGACTTAGATTCAAAGACTTTATTGTCATAGTAGTGATACAACAACATGAGTTTGTAGACCTGCAGCAATAAAAAAATGAAAGAATAAACAAACGAGAACTGCACTAGATATAATAATATGACTATTATAATGAAATATATGAATCAGGACTTGGTACAAAGTCTGGACTTTGAATTGGACATTTCAAGACCATGATCTTTTATCACAGGATTATTCCAAACCCAGATCATCACACACCCAACATGGCACTGTGCATGATGACCAGACATCTCCATCTTGATCTCCTCAGACTAAAGGATCCTTTAGATTTTGTGGTTTGTTCAGATGTGTTTACTTCCATGACAGTCATACATTTTCATTTTCTAAACCTACTATCATGAGCATAACGTTTACTGAGGCCTGCAGAACACAAGATGTAGCTCTTGGGGTTTTTCTTTACATCCCTGACAGTTAAATCGACTGTGGACTGAATGTGAAAGAACGTTTACTCTTGGAAAGATTAACTGTCATAAAGGTTCTCCATTATTTTGTTCTCACTGTAGTGGTGAATTTCAGATTGTTTGGAGTTCCTCATAACCCTTTCCAAATTGTTCAGCTGCAACAGTACTTCACATCATGTAGAAACATATGAGTGCTCCAGAAAACTAAACTAAACCTTAATCCTGAGAAACACCTGGTTTAGAGTTTCTCTGTTAAGTAAAATGTGTTAAAGTTCAAGAAAAAAGCTGTTAAATCTCATGTGAACATGAGAGTAACACACAACACAAACGTCACATGACTCAATTATCTGGGCGTGGCCATGCAATGTTGTAAAAATCTCTTTTTCTACCAGCCAATCAGGACACCTCTTACAGAGAGAAGTAAATATTTTGTCAATCACTCATCACAATAAATTATAAACACCCTCAAGCCACGCCCACTCAGATACAAGATTGTTTAAATCTGTAGCCTTAATGACACGCCCACATCCCTTATATGGACTCTAGTGCTGTTCACAATGCAGAAATTTACTGAGGGAATTGTTACTCCTCTCTCTCTCCCACACACACACACACACACACACACACTCTCAGGTGAACAACACACAGGATGTCCTTGTGACTCATTGTGACTAACACACTAACACAAAACTGTGTGTGTGTGACAGAGAAAAAGAGACAGAGGAGAGAGAGAGAGAGAGAGAGAGAGAGAGAGAGAGAGAGAGAGAGAGAGAGAGAGACAAAGAGAGAGAGACAGAGAGAGAGACAGAGAGAGAGAGACACAAAGAGAGAGAAAGAGACAGAGAGACAGAGAGAGAGAGAGAGAGAGAGAGAGAGAGAGAGAGAGAGACAGATTTACACACAGTATGACTGAACATGATATCACACTCCTCAGGCAATAGAGATTATTAGACACTGCATGTTTTAGTAACTAAAGTAATCATCTACAGCAGGATTACATTTCCAAAGAGTGTGTGTGTGTGTGTGTGTGTGTGTGTGTGTGTGTGTGTGTGTGTGTGTGTGAACCCCTGAGTGTTGTACTAAAATTTAATGGAACGATCAGAATACTGCTGAAACTGACCCGGACCCAATGAGGAGCACTGAAAGCCGGCTCGTCCTGGGGGTGTGTGTGTGTGTGTGTGTGTGTGTGTTACTCTTTCCATCAGTGTTTATTTTAATTCACATGATAAACCGTTAAGTAAGAGCCGCACGCGCAGCAGCTGTGTGTTGAAGTTCGGTTTCAGTGAATGTGTAGAAGGAAAGAAGTGAAGAAGTGAAGAAGTATAAAGTTGCTCCTCACCTCAACAAAGAAGGGATCCATGTTCAGGCTTTTTTCCATTCACATTTAAACCGAATAAGGAGTCGAGCGCGTGAATGTGGGGCTGCGGCGCGCGCTGTGGTTCCGTACAGATGGTTGTGTTTTATTCGGATTTGAGAAGCGGAGCTGAGAAGAAGGATGATGTGGTGGTGGTGATGATGATGATGATGAAGCTCCTCGACGCTCCCTGATGCTGCTGCCGCTTTGTGCTGCGACTCCCTGGATGGGGGCGGGGCTTAACCGCACATCAATCACTCTCAGACCACGCCCAATGAGAACAATAATAACCCGCTCCTCCAGGGCTTTTCAGTGCGCGTGCACCGAGTACAGAGCAGTGTGTCTTTATTAAAGACTTTTTACTAATGAAACATTTCTCTAAATTACACAACAGAACAAATACACAACAAAAATATTACTTTAACCTATAAATCCCCCAAAACATGGCTTATGATTCATTTTTACTGAATTATTCATGATACAGACACAAAGGGGAAACAAAGAAACTAAGCACGTGATCGTTCTATTCGATTATATTATAATTATATTA
Organism: Silurus meridionalis; assembly: GCF_014805685.1. Classification (NCBI taxonomy): domain Eukaryota; kingdom Metazoa; phylum Chordata; class Actinopteri; order Siluriformes; family Siluridae; genus Silurus; species Silurus meridionalis. Next base: position 90,805 of record NW_025804742.1, on the reverse strand, counting down.
TATTTTATTATATTATAATTATATTATATTATATTTTATTATAATTATATTATATTATATTTTATTTTATTTTATTATATTATAATTATATTTTATTTTATTATATTAAAATTATATTATATTATATTAAAATTATATTATATTATATTATATTAAAATTATATTATATTATATTATATTAAAATTATATTATATTATATTATATTATATTATTTTGTATTGTAATTATTATTATGAGTGAAGAATGAACAGTCGGTAGGATCAGATGACATATGGGTAGAAGCATGGAGATGTTTAGGAGAGATGCAGTGGAGTTTTTAACCAGATTGGTTTAAAGGATTTTGGAAGGTGAGAAGTTGATCAGTCACACCATGAAGTTATGGGAAAGAGTAGTGGAAGCCAGGCTGAGAGAAGAGGTGACCATCTGTGAGCAGCAGTATGGTTTCATGCTGAGGAAGAGCACCACATATGCCTTATTTGCTTTGAGAATGTTGATGGAGAAGTATAGAGAAGGTCAGAAGGTGCATTGTGTGTTTGTGGATTTAGAGAAAGCGTATGACAGGGTGGAGAGAGGAGTGGTGGTATTGTTTTAATCAGTCTACACTGGCTCCCAATCAAATCTCGCATTGATTATAAAATACTACTACTGACGTATAAAGCACTTAACGCTCTCGCACCGCAGTATCTGAGTGAACTTTTGTACCAGTATGATCCTCCACGCCTACTTAGATCAAAAGGTGCTGGCTATCTGTTGGTTCCTCAAATAATGAAGACTACAGCAGGGGGCAGATCTTTCTCTTATAAAGCCCCACAGTTATGGAACAGCCTTCCAACCAGTGTTCGGGACTCGGACACAGTCTCAGTCTCGAGGTTGAAAACGTATTTATTTAGTCAAGCCTTTTATCATTAGGTTTTTCTTAGGTAAAGGCACAGATCTGGAGGAACATGGATATAGAGTGTTTGGTGAACTGGTATATTTGTATGCTGTCGCCCCTCACATTCACACGCTCACTCAGGTTTGTTGACGGTGGTGTGGTGGGTCGCCTCATCCCAGAGATCCCTCATGTCTGTGTTACCTTCTGGTTCTCCCTTTTAGTTATGCTGCCATAGCGAGTCTTGCCGGAGTCCAAACTGCACAGTGACATTAACTTTCATACACCAATAGTTACACTTAATAATCCATATCCTTCTCTTCCCGTCACCCTCTCTCTCTCTCTCTCTCTCTCTCTCTCTCTCGGTCGAGTTAAACATGCTCCTGAGGTTCCAGTGACCACTGTTCCTGGCCCTCTCCCTTCGTGGATCTTCACACTTGTGCAGCTTGGGACGGTATCTCATCAACACCTTGGGTGGTTCCATGTAATTCGGAGTAGAACGGGTGCTTTGAGGACGGATTGGACTGTAGTTGGTGTCGGCGGTCTGCTGCACTGAGTGCAGTTTGCTTCTGATCGTCATCACTGTAACCCGCAACATTGTATATCTGCTTCAAATGGACATTTGGTGCAACCCAGATGAGGATGGGTTCCTCTGAGTCTGGTTCCTCTCAAGGTTTCTTCCTTATGCCATCTCGGGAGTTTTTCCTTGCCACAGTTGCTCATCAGGGACAAACATACTTACAAAGAACATATTTACGTTTAATCACCACATTATCTGTGTAAAGCTGCTTTGAGACAATGTTCATTGTTAAAAGCGCTATACAAATAAAAATGAATTGAATTGAATTGAACTAAGCAGACCGACACAAAAAAAAACAAATAAAAGTGGCTCCCGTATTCATACGCTCTCCCACAGTAACTTTTTTTAGTTTTATACAGGGAGTGCAGAATTATTAGGCAAATGAGTATTTTGACCACATCATCCTCGTTATGCATGTTGTCTTACTCCAAGCTGTATAGGCTGGAAAGCCTACTACCAATTAAGCATATTAGGTGATGTGCATCTCTGTAATGAGAAGGGTGTGGTCTAATGACATCAACACCCTATATCAGGTGTGCATAATTATTAGGCAACTTCCTTTCCTTTGGCAAAATGGGTCAAAAGAAGGACTTGACAGGCTCAGAAAAGTCAAAAATAGTGAGATATATTGCAGAGGATGCAGCAGTCTTAAAATAGCCAAGCTTCTGAAGCGTGATCATCGAACAATCAAGCATTTCATTCAAAATAGTCGACAGGGTCGCAAGAAGCGTGTGGAAAAACCAAGGCGCAAAATAACTGCCCGTGAACTGAGAAAAGTCAAGCGTGCAGCTGCCAAGATGCCACTTGCCACCAGTTTGGCCATATTTCAGAGCTGCAACATCACTGAGTGCCCAAAAGCACAAGGTGTGCAATACTCAGAGACATGGCCAAGGTAAGAAAGGCAGAAAGTCGACCACCACTGAACAAGACACACAAGCTGAAACGTCAAGACTGGGCCAAGAAATATCTCAAGACTGATTTTCTAAGGTTTTATGGACTGATGAAATGAGAGTGAGTCTTGATGGGCCAGATGGATGGGCCCGTGGCTGGATTGGTAAAGGGCAGAGAGCTCCAGTCCGACTCAGACGCCAGCAAGGTGGAGGTGGAGTACTGGTTTGGGCTGGTATCATCAAAGATGAGCTTGTGGGGCCTTTTCGGGTTGAGGATGGAGTCAAGCTGAACTCCCAGTCCTACTGCCAGTTTCTGGAAGACACCTTCTTCAAGCAGTGGTACAGGAAGAAGTCTGCATCCTTCAAGAAAAACATGATTTTCATGCAGGACAATGCTCCATCACACACGCCCAAGTACTCCACAGCGTGGCTGGCAAGAAAGGGTATAAAAGAAGAAAATCTAATGATATGGCCTCCTTGTTCACCTGATCTGAACCCCATTGAGAACCTGTGGTCCATCATCAAATGTGCGATTTACAAGGAGGAAAACAGTACACCTCTCTGAACAGTGTCTGGGAGGCTGTGGTTGCTGCTGCACGCAATGTTGATGGTGAACAGATCAAAACACTGACAGAATCCATGGATGGCAGGCTTTTGAGTGTCCTTGCAAAGAAAGGTGGCTATATTGGTCACTGATTTGTTTTTGTTTGGTTTTGAATGTCAGAAATGTATATTTGTGAATGTTGAGATGTTATATTGGTTTCACTGGTAAAAATAAATAATTGAAATGGGTATGAATTTGTTTTTTGTTAAGTTGCCTAATAATTATGCACAGTAATAGTCACCTGCACACACAGATATCCCCTAAAATAGCTAAAACTAAAACTACTTCCAAAAATATTCAGCTTTGATATTAATTAGTTTTTTGTGTTCATTGAGAACATGGTTGTTGTTCAAATTAAATCCTCAAATAAAATTAATCCTCAAAAATACAACTTGCCTAATAATTCTGCACTCCCTGTATTTTTATTTCACTAGAAATTTTGAAAAATGTCTCCCAAGAAAATCAGTGATGGTGCTGTGAAAACGAAAGTAAATAGAATTACCATGGATCGTGGTGCGCGTCTCACACTCGCAATCAACCACTATCACATGAGTAATTGTTAAATTATGTTTATATTACAGTAATTTGCGGTGTATTTGTTTTTAAAAATAGGCTACAAATACTTTTTAAGTGCAGAAATAAGCGATCGAATGACATCTCGGAACGGATTAAATCACTTTTACATTCATTCCTATGGGGAAAATCAGTTCGACATACGAGTAAATGGACACGAGCAATTTTCAAGAACGAATTATGCTCGTACAACGGGGTTCCACTGTAGTAGTCGAAGGTGCAAAAGACAGCATGTAAACAGTGTAGTACAGTCAAATATAAATAATAAAAATAGATGATGGTGGAATGGATTGAGATGAGTGATGAGTTTGTGTTAAGTGTAAAGTCCAGGTTGTACAGTTTGATAACACACATTTGAGTGTGTGTGTGTGTGTGTGTGTGTGTGTGTGTGTGTGTGTGTGTGAGATCCCTTTAGTTCTGTGTATTAAGTAGCCTGTTGGCTTGCGGGAAAAATGTGTTGCACAGTCTTGATGTGGCTGCCCGAATGCTTCGGAACCGTTTTCCTGATGGCAGGAGGGTAAAAAGTGTGTGTGAGGGGTGTGTGTGGTCGTCCACAATGGTGTTTGCTTTGCGGATGCAGCATGTGGTGTACATGTCCATAATAGAGGGGAGAGAGACTCCGATGATCTTCTCAGCTGTCCTCACTATCCTCTGTAGGGTCTTGTGGTCCGAGACGGTGCAGTTCCCAAACCAGGGAGTGATGCAGCTGCTCAAGATGCTCTCAATGGTCCCTCTGTAGAACATGGTCAGGATGGGGGGAGGAAGATGGGCTTTCCTCAGCCTTCTCAAGTCAAGTCAAGTCAAGTGGCTTTTATTGTCATTTTTACTATACACAGTGGTACACAGTACACAGTAAAAACGAAACAACGTTCCTCCGGAACCCTGGTGCTACACTAAACAACAAAACAACATAAAGTACATCGAGTGCAGCCTGGTGCAAACAGTGCAAACAAAAGAACAGTACAGACAGACAACACAAGACAAGACAAAAGACAAAAACCAAGTATAGCGCCGACTAGTAAACCTACTGTATACTTAAATATACAGTACTGTGTGAGGAGAAATGTAAAAACTATACCCAGGAGAAAGTACAAACAGAACAGAGCAATGTAGTGCAAAAAAACAGCAGCAAGGACGTGCAAAGACAGCATGTAAAGGAATCAGAGATGCTGCTGGGCTCTTGGTGATGGAGCTGGTGTTGAGTGACCAGGTGATGCTGACTCGTCGTTCTTGCTGATTAGACCCACCACGTTCGTGTCATCAGCAAACTTGATATGATTCGAGCTGTGCATTGCTACACAGTCGTGATTCAGCAAAGTGAACAGCAGTGGACTGAGCACACAGCCCTGGGGGGCCCCAGTGCTCAGTGTGGTGGTGCTGGAGATGCTGTTCCCGATCCATACTAACTGAGGTCTCTCAGCCAGGAAGTCCAGGATCCAGTTACAGAGGGTGTTCAGGCCCAGTAGGCTCAACTTCTCAATCAGGTGCTGAGGAATTATTATGTTGAATGCTGAGCTAAAGTCAATGAACAGCATTCGTACATATGAGTCCTTGTTATCCAGGTGGGTTTGGGCCAAATGGAGGGTTGTGGAGATAGAATCATCCATGGAATGGTTTGGATGATACACAAACTGCATGGGGTCCAGGGAGGGTGGAAGCTGGGTCTTAATGTGCCTCATAACAAACCTCTCAAAGCACTTCATCACGATGGGAGTGAGCGCGACGGGACGATAGTCATTGAGGCAGGATATGGTCTTTGTGGCCGAGGTCGCAGCAAGCCGAGGTCGCAAAGGTTATTAATAACTTCATCATGCAGATTGTTGGTTGCATGATTCCTGTAGCGTAGCAGTGTCTGGTGGTCGTACACATAAACACAGCTGACTCTGGTGTCCATGTATTGTAATAGGTCGGGCTAAATATGAAAGCACCATTTTTGGATCCGGAGAGGCCGCTGCGAGCTACTGTCGCGCCACCATCTTGGATTCCATAACACTTCATAAATGTTATTCCTCAGTAGATGTGAGCAGAACTGCTGTGCTATAACCTTTTCTAGAATCTTGGCGATAAAGGGGAGGTTTGATATTGGACTGTAGTTGGACAGCTGACAGGGTGAAGGTCAGGTTTCTTAATTGGGGGTTGATAACAGCAGTTTGAAGGATTTAGGTTCATAACCAGTGCTAATGTCAGAGTTTATTATTTTTAAAACAGGTTTAATTCTCTCTGGAATGATCTGTTTAAAAAAACTTGTAGGCTAGGGATCGAGAATGCAGGTTGATGATTTTCATGAGAAAATATATGAAATTATGTCATTGTCTTGATTAGGAGTAAAACTTTGTAATTGATGGTCTGTTATAATGACACTGCTGTCTACAGGGTTATTTATAAAATAATTTGGATTTATTTTATTCTTCTGGATTTCTTGCCTGATGTTTCCAACTTTATTATTTAAAAAAATTATGAAATCATTACTACCTATTGATGGTGTGCATGTGAATGCAGTGAATTTCCTGTTCATTTTGCTACCGTGCTGAATAAAAATCTAGGATTATGCTTGTTATTTTCTATGAGGGTGGAGAAATATGCTGATCAGCAGCACTAAGAGATTTTCTAGAACTCAGGACATTCTCCTTCCATGCTATTAGATTTTTTGATGCCATTTACGTTCTAATTTCCGAGTGGTCTGTTTTAAGGTGTGCATATGATCGTTATACCACTGTGCTTATTTTTTCTCCATGATCATTTTGGTCTTAAGGGGATCTCCATCATCTAGAGTATAACGTAATGTTGATTTGAGGTATTCACTGGCCCAGTCGAGCTATTGAAAAAACTTGCTGCTGTAGTTGACGTGAATGTACGCTTAACACGGTAACGTGGTGAGGTACTAATGCAATGACCAAGGCAGATGTTAAAAGAGATGAGGTAATGGTCTGAAATAACTTCAGACTGTGGAATTATGACTACATTTTTTATTTTTAATCCAAACGTTAATAATAAATCAAGAGTGTGTCCACCACTATGAGTGGGTCCTATAACAATCTGATGAATTCCAACTGAATCTAGAATGGACACAACTGCTGCTCTTAAGGAGTCTTCCTGATTATCAAAATGAATATTAAAGTCACCAACAATTAATGCTTTGTGTAAAGAAGCAGCTAAATTTCTGATGAAATCTGCAAATTCTATGAGAAAATCAGAGTCGGGCCCCTGGGGGTCTATAAATAATAATTAATGGAATTGACTGACTGGACCTGCTTTTGGACACTGAATATTTTATGTTGGTGTAAAGAACTGCAAATGCTTTACATTTGTGTTTAGTCTATTGTGTGACCCTCAGATTATTATTATTAACAGCTGCGACTCCACCTCCTCTGCCATTTAGACGGGGTTGGTGTATGTAACTATACCCAGGAGGACTCGCTTCATTTAATGCTACATATTAATTCGGTTTAATCGGTCCAATCCTATTTTTAGATCAGCGGTGCTGGCTGTGTGTTCAGTCCAATTTAATTTAATGTTAATCAGGTTACTTAAACAGACTTTCTGAGACTTTTTACATTTTGGTTTCGCTTGGGGGACAGACACAGTCTCAATTTGGTGGATCCTGAGTGATGACTCTTTACAGCTAGCAGATGGTCGGTTTAGCCTGTCTGTCTGCACCCTGGCCTTGGCTCTGGACAGTCACTGGTTAACTAGTGCTGTTCTGAGACTATGACCTATACTACAAGAAATAAGTCACAATCATTACTCAGCACCTGATCGAGAAGTTGAACCTTCTGGGCCTGAACACCTCCCTCTGCAACTGGATCCTGGACTTCCTGACTGGGAGACCTCAGTCAGTCCGGATCAGGAACAGCATCTCCAGCACCACCACACTGAGCACTGGAGCCCCTCAGGGCTGTGTGCTCAGTCCACTGCTGTTCACTCTGCTGACTCACGATTTGGGAATCGATTTGGGAAACAATTTCTGGTTTGGGAATTGCACCGTCTTGGATCGCAAGACCCTACAGAGAATAGTGAGAACAGCTCAGAAGATCATCGGAGTCTCTCTCCCCTCTATCATGGACATTTACACCACACGCTGCATCCGCAAAGCACACAGCATTGTGGACGATCACACACACCCGTCACACACACTTTTCACACTCCTACCATCAGGAAAACGGTTCCAAAGCATTTGGGCCATCACAACAAGACTGTGCAACAGTTTCTTTCCACAAGCCATCAGGCTTCTCAACACACAGAACTGAAACAGAACTTGCACACACTCACTCAAATGAGTGTTACCGAACTGTACAACCCGGACTAAACACAATCATCATCTCGTTCCACTCCACCACCATTTATCTATTTATTATTATTTATAATACTACTTGTATTACAGTAGAATGTTTACATGCTGTCTTTGCACCTTTGTATTACAGTAGAATGTTTACATGCTGTCTTTGCACCTCCTTGCTGCTGTTTTTTTTTTTTTTTTTTTGCATTATATTGTTCTGTTCTGTTCTGTTTGTATTCTCTCTTGGGTATAGTTTTTACATTTCTCCTCACACAGTACTGTATAATCAAGTATACAGTACACCCTCAAGAGCCTTGGTATCTGCGGAACAGCATGGGAATGGTTTGCTTCCTACCTGGAAGGTCGCTCATACCAGGTAACATGGAGGGGATCCACATCTGCCCCATGCAGACTCACCACTGGTGTCCCACAAGGCTCGGTACTTGGTCCCCTCCTTTTCTCCCTCTATACCCACTCCATTGGTGAAGTCATATCCTCACATGGGTTTTCTTATCACTGCTATGCAGATGACACTCAACTCATCCTTTCTTTCCTCCATCAGATACCACAGCTTCCGCCGGATCTCAGCATGCTTGTCAGACATATCTTTATGGATGAGGGCTCACCAACTTAAACTCAACCCCAGCAAAACAGAGCTGCTGGTCATCCCAGGTGATTCATCTCCAGGTCAAGATCTACAAATAACACTTCATGACTCTCTGCTCTCCCTTCAGCCACTGCTCGTAACCTTGGGGTAACTATGGACAATGAACTGTCTTTTTCCCACATGTCGCTAATGTTGCTCGTTCTTGTCGATTTCTTCTCTATAACATCTGAAGGATTCGACCATTTCTGTCCATACAGGCTGCCCAGTTGCTTGTTCAGTCTCTTGTCATTTCAAGACTGGACTACTGCAACTCTCTGCTGGCAGGTCTTCCCCTGAACGCTATTCGTCCACTGCAAATGATCCAAAACGCAGCTGCACGACTTGTGTTCAATCAGCCCAAGTTTTCCACACCACCCCACTGCTGCGCTCCTTCACTGGCTTCCAGTAGCTGCACGTATCAGATTCAAAACACTAATGCTTGCCTACAAGGCCAAAATGGACCAGCACCATCTTACCTCAGTGACCTCATCACATCTCGCACTGCACCACGCTGTCTGAGATCCTCCAGCACTGCTCGACTGGTACCACCTTCTCTCAGAATGAGAGGTAAGTACAATTCAAGGCTCTTCTCTGTTCTGGCACCGAGGTGGTGGAATGAACTTCCCCTAGATGTCCGTACAGCAGAGTCCCTGATTTTCTTTAAGCGACGACTGAAGACCTACCTCTTCCTGAAATACCTAAATTAGCACTTTCCAAGTTTTTCCCAGTTGTATTCTTTCGTACCAGTGTAGATTTATTCACTACTAGAGATTTAAAGCACACCATCCCGCCCTAACAGGCCAGCCTTGCCCTCAAAATTGCTCCAATTATTTATGAAGCCCACATTGTTTTTGGAGCACCACTCGGACATCCAGCAGTTCAGTGACCATAACCTGCTGTAGGCTACATCGCCACGTCGCATTGGGATGGGGTCAGAGCATGTTACCTCTGACTGTCAAAGGCGTATATCATTAGGTCCTGTGTGAAAATATTAGAGAACCTGTGCTTTCCTAAAAACCTAAGCTGACCTGCTATGTCTGGCACCCTGGCTTCTGGTATACACATGACCTGTGCTTCTGGTGCCCCTAAAGGTCTAGCTAATATCACGTGTCTCAGAATAGAGTCTCCTATAACCAGAGCTCTTCCAGGTTACTCAGCGGTTGCTTCATTGTGGAGATCAAACCTGTTGGACACCTGAAGTGGAGAGGAATTGTGCTCCCATGGGCAAGCCTTAGCGTCTGCATACTTGAAGAAGAAGTTGTAGTTATACAGAGAAGTACAGTCATGGGTGAAATAACACAGCCCTGTGGGATGAAAGTGTTAAGAATGATGGTTGAGGATACCTGTTTGCCCAACCTAACAGACTGAGGTCTGATGGTGAGAAAGTCCAGAATCCATCTGCAAGTGGAGGTGCAGATACCCAGGTCACTGAGCTTAGTGATCAGTACAGTGGGGAGGAATGTATTGAACGCAGAGCTAAAGTCAATGTACAGCATTCTGATGTAGGTGTTGCTTTTATCCAGGTGGGTGTGGGCCGAATGAAGAGCCGTGGATACAGCATCCTCTGTCGACCTGTTCGGGTGATAGGTAAACTGGTGTGGGTCCACTGGAGGTGGCAGGCACGCAGTGAGGTGATTCAGGACCAGTTTTGCAAAGCACTTCATAACAATAGGGGTGAGTGCAACTGGGCAAAAGTCATTCAGGCATTCAGCATCTGAGTGCTTAGGCACTGGTATGATGGTTGTGGTCTTCAGGCATGTAGGGAGCCAGTGACAGGTTTAAAATGTCATTGAAAACCTGTGCCAGTTGTCCAGCTCATGCTCTGAGAACACATCCCGGTATGCCATCCAGACCAGCTGCCTTGCGTGCATCCACTCTGCTAAACACTGAATAGACATTCATTGTTGAGAGTGAAAGTGGGCTGTGAGTGGGCTCTCTTGTCATTTCAAGACTTGACTACTGCAACTCTCTGATGGCAGGTCTTCCCCTAAACGCTATTCGTCCACTGCAAATGATCCAAAACGCAGCTGCATGACTTGTGTTCAATCAGCCCAAGTTTTCCCACACCACCCCACTGCTCCCTTCACTGGCTTCCAGTAGCTGCACGTATCAGATTCAAAACACTGATGCTTGCCTACAAGGCCAAAAATGGACCAGCACCATCTTACCTCAGTGACCTCATCACATCTTGCACTGCACCACGCTGTCTGAGATCCTCCAGCACTGCTCGACTGGTACCTCCTTCTCTCAGAATGAGAGGTAAGTACACTTCAAGGCTCTTCTCTGTTCTGGCACCGAGGTGGTGGAATGAACTTCCCCTAGATGTCCGTACAGCAGAGTCCCTGATTATCTTCAAACGACGACTGAAAACCTACCTCTTCCTGAAATACCTAAATTAGCACTTTCCAAGTTTGTAGAATTCGAGTTATATTTATATTAAGTTTGTAATCTTGTGTACCAGTGTAGATTTATTCATTACTAGAGACTCAAAGCACTTTTGTACGTCGCTCTGGATAAGGGCGTCTGCTAAATGCCACAAATGTAAATGTAAATGTGAGCAGCAGAAGAGTCAGTGGTTGAGGTGAAACGTCCTATTCCTTGATCAAAATGAGCAAAAAAGTGATTGAGTTGTCCGGTAGGAAGCCACTGCTGGTTAATTGAGCTGTAGGTTTGTAGTCCGTGATGGTCTGGATGCCTTTCCAAATGCATTCTGTGGTCAGAATTGTGGAAGTGCTCTTCTATGTTAAGTTTGAAAGTGAGCTTGGCTCTTCTGATGCCTCTTTTCAGGTTGGCTCTGGCTCTGCTGTAGCCAGAGTTAAAAAGCAGCATCTCTTGCTTTCAACAGGAGACGGACTTCATTGTTCATCCATGGCTTCTAATTAGGAAGGCATTTCTTGTGTTTAATGGTAGTGATCATGTGTTGATATTGTCTAAAACAGATGATGTGTAAATGTCCATGTCTCTGTGAGAGTCCAGTGTGGCCTGTGAGGCAAACGTTCCAGTCAGTATCCTGAAACATCCTGTAGATAAGAAATGGCTCCCTCTGGTGACACCTTTACTGTCCTCACAGCTGGTTTCACCTGTTTGATCAGTGGTGTGTATTTGGGTAGCAGGAACAAAGAGAGGTGAGCAGACTGACCCAAATGGGGGAGGGGAATGGCCGTGTATGCCCCAGGTATGTTTGTGTACACCTGGTCCAGTCTTTTGTCCCCTCTGGTAGAGCAGGAGACATTATGATATAGTACAGATGTTGGAGTGATTGAAGTCTCCAGCAACAACGATAGCTCCTTCGGGATGTGCAGACTGTTGTTTGCTGATAGCTGCGTGCAGTTCCTCCATAGCTAGTTTAGCGTTAGCGTCCAGCGGAATTTATACTGCAGTCACAACAATGGCTGAGAATTCTCTCAGTAAATTAAAGGGTCTGCACTTAAACATCAAATATATTAAAAGCAATGACTGTCTGTTACAGTAGAGTCCGTGCAGCATGATTATACATTTTTATAAATTTTAAAACTAATTTATACATTTAAAAAGTGTATTTGTGGTCTATTTATCTGTGTAAAGCTGTTTTGAGAGCTGTTTCTGTCTCTGTGTCTGAGTCTCTCTCTCTCTCTCTCTCTCTCTCTCTCTCTCTCTCTCTCTTTCTGTCTGTGTGCCCGTCTGGCTCTCTGTCAGAGTGTCTCTCTCTTTGTCTATCTGTCTCTCTCTCTTTGTCTATCTGTCTGTCTGTCTGTCTGTCTGTCTGTCTTTCTGTCTGAGTGTCTCTCTCTGTGTCTATCTGTCTCAGTGTCTGCCTGTCCCTCTTTCTGTCTCTCTGTCTTTGTGTCTGTTTGTCTGACTGTCCTTCTGTCTGTCTGCCTTTCTCGGTTTGTCTGTGTCCCTCTTTCTGTCTCTCTGTCTGAGTGTCTCTCTCTGGCTCTCTGTCTGAGTGTCTGTGTGTCCCTCTCTCTTTCTCTCTCTCTGTATGTCTGTCTTTCTGAGTGTCTCTTACTGTCTGTCTGTTATCTATCTATCTGTCTGTCCCTCTCTCTGTCTATCTGAGTGTCTGTCTGAATATGTTTCACTCTGTCTGTCTGATTGTCTCTCTGTCTCTTTCTTTGTCTGTCCGTCAGTGATAGTGTATTAGTATCATTTTCATTATTACTGCACAATTCAACGTAACACAATCACATTCTTCACACCCACACACACCACACACACACACACACACACACACACACACACACATACACACACACACAGACATTCCCAGCAGCTACATCCTGTTTGCTTTAAGGTTGCTGAGCTGTAAACTCATACCAAAGGAGAATTGTGAGAACCCTGTGTGTGTGTGTGTGTGTGTGTGTGTGTGTGTGTGTGTGTGTGTGTGTGTATTTGTTATTTTGGGTTAGCTATGTGAGCTGAGTGGTTCTGTTTCAGCATGTACGGCTGTCAAAGACCTTGGTGTGATTATTGACCCGAGTCTTTCCTTTGAGTCTCACGTGAATAACATCACCAGAATCGCCTTCTTTCACCTTAGAAATATTGCTAAGATTAGAAATATGATGTCGTTACAGGATGCAGAAAAACTGGTTCATGCTTTTGTTACTTCTAGATTAGACTACTGTAACGCTTTACTGTCTGGGTGTGCGAGTAAGTGCATCAATAAGCTTCAGTTAGTCCAGAATGCAGCAGCAAGAGTCCTCACTAGATCTAGAAAATACGACCACATCACCCCTGTTTTAATCAGTCTACACTGGCTCCCAATCAAATCTCGCATTGACTATAAAATATTACTACTGACGTATAAAGCACTCAATGGTCTCGCACCGCAGTATCTGAGTGAACTTCTGTACCAGTATGATCCTCCACGCCTACTTAGATCAAAAGGTGCTGGCTATCTGTTGGTTCCTCAAATAATGAAGACTACAGCAGGGGGCAGATCTTTCTCTTATAAAGCCCCACAGTTATGGAACAGCCTTCCAATCAGTGTTCGGGACTCAGACACAGTCTCAGTGTTCAAGTCGAGGTTGAAAACGTATTTATTTAGTCAAGCCTTTTATCAGTAGATTTCTCTTAGGTAAAGGCACAGATCTGGAGGGAACATGGATATAGAGTGTTTGGTGAACTGGTATATTTGTATGCTGTCGTCCCTCACATTCACACGTTCACTCAGGTTTGTTGACGGTGGTGTGGTGGGTCGTCTCTTATCCCAGAGATCCCTCATGTCTGTGTTACCTTCTGGTTCTCCCTTTTAGTTATGCTGCCATAGCGAGTCTTGCCGGAGTCCAAACTGCACAGTGACATTAACTTTCGTACACCAATAGTTACACTTAATAATCCATATCCTTCTCTTCCGTCACCCTCTCTCTCTCTCTCTCTCTCTCTCTCTCTCTCTCTTCGGTCGAGTTAAACATGCTCCTGAGGCTCCAGTGACCAGTGTTCCTGCCCCTCTCCCTCCTTGGATCTTCACACTTCTGTGCAGCTCGGGACGGTCTCTTAATTCCGGAGTAGAACGGGTGCTTTGAGGACGGATTGGACTGTAGTTGGTGTCGGCGGTCTGCTGCACTGACTCGGGAGTGCAGTTTGCTTCTGATCATCATCACTGTACCCCACAACATTGTATATCTGCTTCAAATGGACATTTGGTGCAACCCAGATGAGGATGGGTTCCCTCTTGAGTCTGGTTCCTCTCAAGGTTTCTTCCTTATGCCATCTCGGGGAGTTTTTCCTTGCCACAGTTGCTCATCAGGGACAAACATACTTACAAAGAACATATTTATGTTTAATCACCACATTATCTGTGTAAAGCTGCTTTGAGACAATGTTCATTGTTAAAAGCGCTATACAAATAAAAATGAATTGAATTGAATTGAATTGGTTTTAAAAATTCTCATTATGACTTTTCCTTTCCTGATGTGCCATGATGATTTTTCCCTCACAGTAAAACTCCTGTAAGTAGTTTTTGAATGAAAGTCGTTTTTTAAATCTGTAATTTAACTTTTACTTTAGTATGTATGTGTTGTACTAAACTACATTTTAAATCATATCCATTGATCAGCAAAATATAAATAAAAACATAAAAAAAAAAAAAAATAAATAAATAAATCTTCTTTTTCTTTTTTCAGCTTTTAGGGGTCTCCACAGTGGACATCTGCCTCTTTCACACCAACTACCTGCATGTCTTTCCTCACCACATCCATAAAACTCCTCCTTGGCCTTCCTCTTTTCCTCCTTTCTGGTGTCTCCATCCTCAGCATTCTCCTACTGATATACTCCATGTCCCTCCTCTGCATATGTCCAAACCATCTCAATCTCACCTCCCTCACCTTGTCTCCAAAACGTCCTACATGCGCTGTCCCTCTAATAAACTCATTTCTAATCCTGTCCATTGTCGTCACTCCCAACTAACATCTCAACATCTTCAGCTCTGCTACCTCCAGCTCCACCTCCTGTCTTTTACTCAATGCCACTGTCTCTAAACCATACATCATCTCAGGTCTCACCACAGTCCTATAAACTTTCGCTTTCACTCTCACAGATACTCTTCTATCACAAATCACTCCTGCTATCTCTCTTCTCCACCCACTCCACCCTGCCTGCACTCTTTTCTTCACTTCTCTAACACACTCTCACATTACTTTTCCACCTCTTCTCCCTGCAACCGCACCCTCCACTGCCTTCCCTCTCATTCACACACATGTACTCTGTCTTACTCCTACTGACTTTCATTTCCCTTCTCTCCAGCATGTACCGCCACCTCTCCAGGCTCTTCTTAACCTGCTCCCTACTCTCACCACAAATCACAATATCATCCGCAAACATCATAGTCCACAGAGACTCCTGTCTGACCCCGTCCTTCAACCTGTCCATCACCATTGCAAACAGGAAAGGGCTCAGAGCCGATCCTTGATGCAGTCCAACCTCCAACTTGAACCAGTCTGTCGTTCCTACTGCACACTTCACTGCTGTCACACTGTCCTCATACATGTCCTGCACCACCCTCACATAGTCAAGTCAAGTTTATTTGTATAGCGCTTTTCACAACAGACATTGTCTCAAAGCAGCTTTACAGAAATCAACAGTCAAGGTAAATGGTGTGCATTTATCCCTGATGAGCAAGCCATGGCGACTGTGGCAAGGAAAAACTCCCTTAGATGTAATGAGGAAGAAACCTTGAGAGGAACCAGACTCAAAAGGGGAACCCATCCTCATTTGGGTGACACCAAGAGTTTGATCATAAATCTTTCAACAATACAGAACACTGGAGAGTGATAACTAACATGAGCACTGGAGTATAAGATTATAAGTAAATGTTCTTTCAACAGTCTTTGGTATAAAAGTAGGAGCTACTGAGCTCAACATTTGTGATCATCACAGATCCAGCATCAGCTTCTCCATGCCAGAGCCTTTAAACACTTCAGGAAGTCCAATGTCAAACTCCACACATGCAGTGGGATCCAATTGGCACTGGTATGTCTCTAGATGGTTCAGGATGTTTGCGAGTTTGGCATCTACTTATTTAAAGTCCATAATCTTCATGAGGTGGGACGTGATTGGAGCTGGCCAAACCTCAGGATGCCTCGGGATGGGGAGAGAAAGAGAAGCAGTGGAGAGGAATTAGCGTAGCTGCTGTTCATGATATTAACAGCACAAGTTGATAATGTGAATGTGATCAGATGTTCTGGAGCACAAGGTTATGATATGTGATGTGTGTTATGTGTAGGCTTTGCTAAAAAGATATGTTTTTAATCTACACTTAAACTGGGTGAGTGTGTCTGAGCCCCGAACACTGTCACAAAGACTATTCCAGAGTTTAGGAGCTAAATGTGAAAATGCTCTACCACCTTTAGTGGACTTTGCTATTCTAGGAACTACTAGAAGCCCAGAGTTTTGGGATCTCAGGGAGCGTGACGGATTGTAGCATGTTAAAAGACTTGAGAGATACATGGGAGCCAAACCATTTAGTGTTTTATAAGTGAGTAGCAGTAGTTTGTAGTCTATTCGAAACTTAACCGGAAGCCAATGTAGGGACGATAAGATCGGGGTTATGTGGTCATATTTTCTTGACCTAGTAAGAACACTTGCTGCCGCATTCTGAACTAACTGTAGCTTGTTTATTAATGATGCAGGACATCCACCTAGTAACGCATTAAAGTAGTCTATTCTGGAGGTCATAAACGCATGGACGAGCTTCTCTGCATCGGATATAGACAACATATTTCTTAGCTTAGAAATATTTCTAAGGTGAAAGAAGGCTGTTTTTGTAACTTGGTTGATACGATTTTTAAAAGATAGGTCGCTCTAAAATAACTCCCAGGTCTTTTACTGTTGAACTAGTGGTTACAGAGCATCCTACTAGTAAATGCAGGTTGAGAGGTGCTTCTGTATACTAGTTTTTGGGCCGATGAGCAAAATCTCCGTCTTATCAGAATTTACAAGTAGAAAGTTATGGGTCATCCATTTATATTTACATTTGCGGCATTTAGCAGACGCCCTTATCCAGAGCGACGTACAAAAGTGCTTTAAATCTCTAGTAGTGAATAAATCTACACTGGTACGCAAGATTACAAACTCAATATAAATATAACTCGAATTCTACAAATTTGGAAAGTGCTAATTTAGGTATTTCAGGAAGAGGTAGGTCTTCAGTCGTCGAAGATAATCACGGACTCTGCTGTACGGACATCTAGGGGAAGTTCATTCCACCACCTCGGTGCCAGAACAGAGAAGAGCCTTGAAGTGTACTTACCTCTCATTCTGAGAGAAGGTGGTACCAGTCGAGCAGTGCTGGAGGATCTCAGACAGCGTGGTGCAGTGCGAGATGTGATGAGGTCACTGAGGCAAGATGGTGCTGGTCCATTTTTGGCGCAGCAGTGGGGTGGTGTGGGAGAACTTGGGCAGATTGAACACAAGTCGTGGAGCTGCGTTTTGGATCATTTGGATCTAAGACAGATCCTTGAGGAACACCAAACTTTACCTCATAGAGTGTGGAGAACTCACCATTTACATCAACAAACTGATAGCGATCAGTCAAATAAGACCTGAGCCAAGAGAGAGATGGTCCCTTTATTCCAACAACGTTCTCAAGTCTAGCAAGTAGTATAATGTGATCAATGGAAGTAGTATAGTGTGATCACTATACCCTGTTGTTAATGATACCTGTGGAGGTTGTTGGTAACTCTGGCCTCGACCGATCTGGTATGAAATTCTGATTTGTGGTCCACATATTAGATTTGGCACGTTTTATACTGGATGTCCTTTATAACACAAACCTCCTCATTTATCCGGGCTTGAGACACTGAGAGTCTCCTGACCTGTGTAATTATAATGACTGGGTTAAATAAATAAACAAAATAAATAAATAAATAAATAAATAAATAAATAAATAAATAAATAAATTTATTTATTTATTAATATAAAAATAAAAAAGTAATAAAAATAATGCAATGGGAAAAGATTGCACCTAATGAACTGTTGTAATTTGTTTTCTTTTTAGAAAAATTAACATTTTATTGCTCAAATTGCACAAAAGAATATCTGTGTAAACTAAACATTTGATTGCTAAACTACATAAAAAGGCAAATACTAATATATAAATAAGAAAATCATAAATTAAATATAAAACTCAATTTCAAATTACTTTAAAAAAAACGCACTGCATTGTGTTTTCTTTATGTTTTATTTTGAAGATATTCCAAACTTTGGAAACTTTCTGTTGTTTTCTTTTATTAATTTATTTATATTTATTTATATTTATATGGCAGGGTGGAGTGGGTGGAGAAGAGTGACAGGAGTGATTTGTGATAGAAGAGTATCTGCAAGAATAAAGGGAAAGTTTATAGGACTGTGGTGAGACCTGAGATGTTGTATGGATTAGAGACAGTGGCATTGAGTAAAAGACAGGAGGTGGAGCTGGAGGTAGCAGAGCTGAAGATGTTAAGGTTTTTGTTGGGAGTGACGACGATGGACAGGATTAGAAACAAGTTTATTAGAGGGACAGCGCATGTAGGACGTTTTGGAGACAAGGTGAGGGAGGCGAGATTGAGATGGTTTGGACATGTGCAAAGGAGGGACATGAATTATATTGGTAGAAGAATGCTGAGGATGGAGACACCAGATAGGAGGAAAACAGGAAGGCCAAGGAGGAGGTTCATGGATGTGGTGAGGGAAGACATGCAGGTAGTTGGTGTGAAAGAGGCAGATGTAGAGGACAGGGTGGTATGGAGACAGATGATCCGCTGTGGCGACCCCCACCTCCATATTTTATTAGTCTTTCCAAAGCTGATAAACAGATTTTCTGTATTGTGGCGCCCCCGTGTGAAAAATAATACCACACACACACACACACACACACACACACACACACACACACACACACACACACACACACACACACACACACACACACACACACACACACACTTGAATCTGTACAATGAAACCGGCGGACTTCGGGACCACACGGATAGTGGGGAAGTCAGTCATATGACATAAAGTGTTAAACTAAAAGAGAAGCGCTGTATACAGCATCATACACACACACACAGTACATGTTATTTACAGGGGTTTTTATAACAGATATGGCGCTACAGGCAATTTGTGTGTGTGTGTTTATCACTCCGGTAATAATCAGTGTCGCGGTAAGTACACACACACACACACACACACACACACACACACACCAAACCTCCAACTGCACTTAAAGTATCATCACAATCAGAGGTGTGTAGTAACGAGTTACATTTACTTGAGTAAGTTTTTGAAAAAATGATACTTCTAGGAGTAGTTTTAAATCACTATACTTCTACTTTTACTTGAGTAGATTTGTGAAGAAGAAACTGTACTCTTACTCCGCTACATCAGGCTACAATCCGCTCATTACTTTTCTTTTTTACTCTGTTATTCTACACTTCAATTTAATGTTTTATTTTGACAGAGAGAGAAACTTCCGCTAAGCCTCTACCACGTGACTGTGTTTCACCAATCAAACGTAGTTGTGCAGTTTGTCACGTGACTATACTCAATCTGAGCGGCGGGACGAGTTAGTGATCAACACACACACACACACACACAGACACGTCAGAATCAACCGTCAGCAATGCAGACACAAAAACCCGCAACCCCCATACTGAAAGTGTGTTTACCTTTTAGTGATAGTGTGAGAGAGCAGATACAGTATGAGGTGTTCAGCATGCCTGGTATGAAATGTGTGTGTGTGTTCCTTCTGTTGTTCTGTCACTGGAGACACACACACACACTCTCTCTCTCTCTCTCTCTCTCTCTCTTTCACACACACACACTCTCTCTCTCTCTCTCACACACACACACACAGTATGAGAATTCATGCCTTGTTCTAGTTCTGCCTGGTAAAAAAGTATAAAGGTTTGGAAATTTGTGTTACTTGTGCGTATTTTTTTTATTTTTTATTATTTTATTTATTAAATACTTGAATTCACCTGAATTATTTTAATTTAAGCTATTTTGTAATTAATTCATTTAAATTTATTTTATTGATTGGATGAGCCACAATTTGCCTAAAGATTATTTTGTATTTTTGTCTGTCTGATTGTTGTCTTGTGTTAAAAATAAATCAGGCGTTAAACAGTTACTCAGTTACTGAGTAGTTTTTTCACCAAGTACTTTTTTACTCTTACTCAAGTAATTATTTGGATGTCTACTTTTTACTTTTACTTGAGTCATATTATTGTGAAGTAACAGTACTTTTACTTAAGTACAATTTTTGGCTACTCTACCCACCTCTGATCACAATATATTAATAACTAAAATATAGTGCTTTATGATTAACATGTAAATTAGATAACTGTGTGTGTGGTAGCCCTTCACATTAATCAGTACCCAAGAAGTACACTCGAAAATGTTGGTGCACGCGCACACATTTTCGAGTGTACTTCTTGGGTACTGATTAATGTGAAGGGCTACCAGTTTGATACACACTTCTGAAATAACAAATGTGCTCAATTTACCTTTAATTATGTTATTATTAATATTTAATGATATTGATCTATCTGAAGACACTGATCATGTTAATGATTTCTCACAATAATTATCAACAGTGATTTAACACGGTAGGAAACAGATCAATATCAATATGCAAAACTTTATTTCTAGAAATCTCTGTAAGTATTTACATTTTCAAATGATCACTTCTACAACATTTTCACCAGCCACTAACAATTTTTAACAAATCATGCACTATTTTGCATCATGTTTGTACAGATTATCAATTACGTAACATACAAAAATCAACATGGAGACCAGCTCAAATTTAATATAAACATTTTTAAAAGTCACCAATGCACATGTGATTTAAAAAAGAATAGCAACAAAAAAAAAGTTGGTGCAGCTCGCTGGTAAGTGGCGCTATGGTGAGCTATTTTTAGAAAAGGCCTGCAGGCAACTCATGTGGTCCTTGTGGGTGACCCCTGTTTAGTAAACATGTGTGTAAACTGTGTGTAGAAGTGTGAAGTAGAAATGTGAAGAATGCGTGGAGCACATGACTCTTTTTTAACTTCTGCTTGAGGCCCAAAGGTGCTCAATAAAGTTCAGGTCTGGAGACATACTTGGTCACTCCATCACCTTCATCTTCACTTTCAGCTTCCACAGCAAGGCAGTTGTTCATCTTCGCGGTGTGTTTAAGGTTGTTATGATGTTGAAAACTGCAGTTCGGTCCAGTTTCTGAAGGGAGGGCATCATGTCCATGTTTCCCTCAATGAACTGCAGCTCCTCAGTACCAGCAGCACTCATGCAGCACCAGACCATTATGCTGCCACCACCATGCTTGACTGTAGGCAAGACACAATTTTCTTGGTTTTCCTCACCAGGGCATCAACACACATGCTGAACAACATCTGAGCTAAACAGGTTTATCTTCGTCTCATCAGACCACAGAACATGGTTCTAGTAATCCATGCTCTTGGTCAGGTCATCTTCAGCAAACTTCTTCTTCTTCTTCTTCTTCTTCTTCTTCTTTCGGCTGCTCCCATTAGGGGTCGCCACAGCGGATCATCCGTCTCCATACCACCCTGTCCTCTACATCTGCCTCTTTCCCACCAACTACCTGCATGTCTTCCCTCACCACATGCATGAACCTCCTCCTTGGCCTTCCTTTTTTCCTCCTACCTGGTGGCTCCATCCTCAGCATTCTTCTACGAATATAATTCATGTCCCTCCTTTGCACATGTCCAAACCATCTCAATCTCGCCTTCCTTACCTTGTCACCAAAACATCCTACATGCGCTGTCCCTCTAATAAACTCATTTCTAATCTTGTCCATCCTCGTCACTCCCAACGGAAACCTTAACATCTTCAGCTCTGCTACCTCCAGCTCCATCTCCTGTCTTTTATTCAATGCCACTGTCTCTAATTAATACAACATCGCAGGTCTCACCACAGTCCTATAAACTTTCCCTTTCATTCTGGCAGATACCCTACTATCACAAATCACTCCTGTCACTCTTCTCCACCCACTCCACCCTGCCTGCACTCTTTTCTTCACTTCTAACACACTCTCCATTACTTTGCACTGTTGACCCCAGGTACCTGAACTCCTCCACCTTTTCCAGCTCTTCTCCTGCAACCGCATCACCCACTGCCCTCCCTCTCATTCACACACATGTACTCTGTCTTACTCCTACTGACTTTCATTCCCTTCTCTCCAGCGCATATCTCCACCTCTCCAGGCTCTTCTCAACCTGCTCCTACTCTCACCACAAGTCACAATATCATCCGCAAACATCATAGTACAGGGAGACTCCTGTCTGACCTCGGTCGTCAACCTGTCCATCACCACTGCAAACAGAAAAGGGCTCAGGGCCAATCCTTGATGCAGTCCAACCTTCATCTTGAACCAGCCTGTCATTCCTACTGCACACTTCACTGCTGTCACACTGTCCTCATACATGTCCTGCACCACCCTCACATATTTCTCTGACACACCTGACTTTCTGATACAATACCACAACTCTCTTGGTACTCTGTCGTACACTTTCTCTAAATCCACAAATACTCAATGCAATTCCTTTTGTCCTTCTCTATACTTCTCCATCAACATTCTCAAAGCAAATAAGGCATCTGTGGTGCTCTTCCTCAGCATGAAACCATACTGCTGCAAACAGATGGTCACCTCTTCTCTCAGGTTTGCTTCCACTACTCTTTCCCATAACTTCATGGTGTGACTAATCAACTTAATTTCCCTGTAGTTACTGCAGGTCTGCACATCTCCCTTATGCTTAAAGATGGGTACCAGCACACTTCTTCATTCCTCAGGCATCTTCTCACCTTCCAAAATCTTGTTAAACAATCTGGTTAAAAACTCCACTGCCATCTCTCCTAAACATCTCCATGCTTTTACTGGTATGTCATCTGGTCCAACTGACTTTCCACTCTTCATCCTCTTAATTGCTTCTCTCACTTCCTCCTTACTAATCCTATCTACATCCTGCTTCACCAACTCCACATCATCCAACCTTCTCTCTCTGATTTTCCTCATTCATCAGCTGCTCAAAATACTCCTCCACCTTCTCAACACACTCTCCTCACTAGTCAACACATTTCCTCTCCATCCTTTACTGCTCTAACTTGCAGTACATCCTTCCCAGCTCGGTCCCTCTGCCTGGCCAATCGGTATAAATCCTTTTCTCCTTCCTTAGTGTCCAACCTCATACAGCTCCTCATATGCCTTTTCCTTGGCTTTCGCCACATCCCTCTTTACCTGCTGTCACATCTCCTTGTACTCCTGCCTACCTTTCTCATCACTCTGTCTATCCCACTTCTGTTTTGCCAACCTCTTTCTCCTTATGCTCTCCTGCACTTCCTCATTCCACCACCACGTCTCCTTGTCTTGCTTTCTATTTCCAGATGTCACACCAAGTACTTTTCTAGCTGCCTCCTCATCACTCCTGCAGTAGTTGCCCAATCATCCAACACCTCTTCAACACCACTGAGCCTCTGTCTGACCTCTTCCCTGAACCTCACACTACACTCTTCCTCCTTCAGTTTCCACCATCTTATTCTTCTTTCAGTCCTCACTCTCCTCTTCTTCTTCGCCTCCAAAACCATCCTACAGACCACCATCCGATGCTGTCTAGCTACACTGTCCCCTGCCAACACCTTACAGTCTCCAATCTCCTTCAGGTTGCATCTCCTGCATAGCACATAGTCCACCTGTGTGCACCTTCCTCCACTCTTATACGCCACCCTATGATCCTCCTTCTTCTTAAAATAAGTGTTCACCACTGCCATTTCCATCCTTTTAGCAAAATCTACCACCATCTGCCCTTCCACATTCCTCTCCTTAAAACCATACCTACCCATCACCTCCTCATCACCTCTGTTCCCTTTACCTACATGCCCATTAAAGTCTGCCCCAATCACCAATCGTTCTTTCCTAGGTACACCATCTACCACTTCATCTAATTCACTCCAGAATTTTTCCTTCTCTTCCATCTCACAGCCAACTTGTGGAGCATAGGCACTGATGACATTTATCATCATCCCTTCAACTTCCACCTTCACGATCATCACCCTATCAGAAACTCTCTTCACCTCCACTACACTCTTACTGTACTCTTCCTTCAGAATCACCCCTACACCATTTCTCTTCCATCCACACCATGATAAAACAGTTTAAATCCACCTCCAATGTTCCTGGCCTTACTCCCTTTCCACTTGATCTCCTGAACACACAGCATATCTACCTTTCTCCTCTCCATCATATCAGCTACCTCTCTCCCTTTACCAGTCATTGTACCAGTCATTGTACCAACCCGAACCTCCACTCTCCTACACTGCTCCTTTCCCTGCCATCTCTGTAGATGTCTTCCTCCTCTCCTTCTCCTCCTTCAGCCAACAGTAGCCCAATTTCCACCGGTACCCTGTTGGCTAACGATACCTGTGGCGGTCGTTGTTAACCCGGGCCTCGACCGATCCGGTATGAAATTCTCATTTGTGATCCGCATATTTGATTTGGCACGTTTTTACGCTGGATGCCCTTCCTAACGCAACCCTCCCCATTTTCCCGGGCTTGGGACCGGCACTAAGAGTGCACTGGCTTGTGCCTTCCTAATGGCTGGGTTTGTCTTCAGCAAACTGTTTGTGGGTTTTCTTGTGAGCAGCTTCAGAAGAGGCTCCTTCTGGGATGACGGCCTGCAAACCGACTTGTTGCAGTATGCAGTAGAGACCTGCACTCCCTCCGGTCCCGGGACACAAACGAGTGCGGCGCAGGACAAGGTTTGATGGTCAATGCGGCTGCGGGCGGTAAAATACTTGTGTGTTCAGGTTGTGGGAGAATTAAATCATTCTCAGGACTCCTGAAAAATGGTCTTTAAAATATAAAAAAATTATAAATTACTAAAAACAAATACACTGTTATGTGTCTACTGCACAAAAGCAACAATAGCAACAAAAATAAAGTAAAGGATGTACAGGCACGAGGTCTGAAGCGAACTCTCACGTGGTTCATGTGCAGTAGATTACAGGAGCACAGCGAGGCTAAACGCAGCTGAACAGCTGAACGCAGGACAGGAGAATCAACCTCAAAAGCAACGCTGCAGCACTCATGTGTCTGTCTACTGAAGCAGCTTCTGCACCTGACCGACAGCATGATGACTCGACGACTTTGATGGACCCTTGTGAGGTCTATTCTGAGTGGAACCCATCTTTGAAAACCTCTGTATGCCCCTGATCACTGTACTGTAACTCAGTTTTAGGGTGATACTGATCTTCTTACAGCCTCAGCATCTTTGTGGGGAGAAACAATAATAATTCTCAAATCCTCAGAGAGCCTTTACCATGAGGCCCATGTAGAACATCCAGTGGTCAGTATGAGAGAATCGACTCAAAGTACCAAATTGTAACTGCTCTAATACAAGATACACACATTTGTATTTTCCTTTGAAGCAGACAAAAACATGAACATGATGAATAGAACATGTGGCTTTGTACGTTTACACCATGTACAGCTGTTATTACTAAGGGTGTACTCACGTTGTTGTAAGTTATTTTTAGAGGACAGTAAATCTGTACTGCTACACAAACTGCACACTGATACTCTAAAATATATCCAAGTTTCATTTCTATAGTTTTGTGCCTTTAAAAGACACAAAAATGGTTGCTGATATGTGAGGGGTGCACTTACTTTTATAAGATACTGTGTCTGTGTGTACAGTATGCGTGCTCAGGCCCAGCGGCCTGTCGGTCCGTCGGTGTGTGGACATCATTAAGAAATGGTTCTAAGGTTATGGCATTGAAAAGGAAATGTACAGAACTGGATGTTTATAAGATAATGGCATTTAAGAAATGTACAAGCTGAATAAATGACTCTCTCTCTCTCTCTCTCTCTCTCTCTCTCTCTCTCTCTCTCTCTCTCTCTCTCTATATATATATATATATATATATATATATATATATATATATATACACATTATATATACATGAATATGAGATGTTGGCCACAATAAGGAGATATACAGTAAGGATATAAAGATACATATAGATAAAATAGTGCAGATGTAATGAGGGGTAAAAAAAGATATACTATATAATATGTACATTGTACGTATAATTGTACAGAGGTTATATACAGTGTCTATGCAGTGATCTAACGGTGTAGTGTAGAGTTCAGTAGTGCAATGGTGGATGAAAGCTGTCCCTGAACCTGTTGTATCTCCCTCATGATGGAAGGAGGTTAAACAGTTTGTGACTGGGATGTAAAGACTCCTTGATAATGTTGTGATAATGTCTGCTCTGCGCAGACATCTGCTGTGGTGAAGGTGTTCAATGGCAGGTAGTTGCCAGGGATGTGTTGGGCAGTTTTGACCAGCCTTTGGAGGGCTTTATGTTCACACACAGTGGAGCCTTCGTACCATACATTTGGTCAGGATGCTCTCGATGATGCAGCGGTAGAAACAAGTTAAAATCCCCAGGGACAGATGAGCTTTCTTGAGACTTTCTTAACCAGAGCTAAAGTGTTCTGGTGCCAGGACAGATCCTCAGAGATGTGAACTCCAAGAACTTAAAGCTGGAGACTCGCTCTACCTTAGTTTCATTGATGTTGACTGAAACATGTCTCCTGCTGTTGGATTACCAAAAGTCCATGATGAGCTCTTTAGTCTTCGTGGCGTTGAGGGGCAGGTTGTTGGTGGCACACAATGCTGTCAGGCTTCAGATCTCTTCACTGTAGGCCGATTTGTTGTTGTTGCTGATCTGGCGGACCATAGTGGTGTCATCTGCATACTTGATGTTGGAGTTATGCAGAGGCGCACAGTTGTGGGTGGTTGAGGTGAAATGTCCTATGCCATGATCGAAACGAGCAAAAAAGTGATTGAGTTCATCCGGTTGGAAGGCAATGCGGTTGGTCTGGATGCCTTTCCACATGCGTCTGGGGTCAGAATTGTGGAAGTGCTCTTCTTTGTGGAGTTTGAATGTGAGCTTAGCTCTCCTGATGCCTCTTTTCAGGTTGGCCCTGGCTTTGTTGTAATCCTCTATGCTGCCAGATTTAAAAGCAGCATCTCTTGCTTACAACAGGAAGACGGACTCCGAATTCTTCCACGGCTTCTGATTAGGAAAGCATTTTGAGTGTTTGACAGTAGTGACATTGTCCAATGCATGTGTTGATATGCTCCAACACAGATGATGTGTAAATGTCCATGTCGAGACTTAAGACTCGGCTACTGCAGCTCTCTGCTGGCAGGTCTTCCCCTGAACGCTATTAGTCCACTGCATATGTTCTCCCACACCACCCCACTGCTGCACTCCCTTCACTGCCTTCCAGTAGCTGCATGTATCAGATTCAAAACACTGATGCTTGTCTACAAGGCCAAAAATGGACCAGCGCCATTTTACCTCAGAGACCTCATCACATCTCGCACTGCACCACGCTGTCTGAGATCCTCCAGTACTGCTCGACTGGTAACATCTCAGAATGAGAGGTAAGTATACTTCAAGGCTTTTCTCTGTTCTGGCACCGAGGTGGTGGAATGAACTTCCCCTAGATGTCCGTACAGCGGTGTCCCTGACTATCTTCATACGACGATTGAAGACCTACCTCTTTCTAAAACACTTAAATTAGCACTTTCAAAGTTTGCTTTGTAGAATTCAAGAGTTATATTTATATTAAGTTTGTAATCTTGTGTACAGTGTAGATTTATTTACTACTAGAGACTCAAAGCACTTTTGTATGTCGCTCTGGATAAGGGCATCTGCTAAATGCCGCAAATGTAAATGTAAAAATGTAAATCCCTGTGTGAGAGTCCAGTGTGGCCTGTGAGGCAAACATGTTCCAGGCAGTATCTTGAAACTGTTGCTGTAGAGAAGAAAATGGCCCCCTCTGGCCACACCTTTACTGTCCCCACAGCTGGTTTCACCCGTTTGATCAGTGGTGTGTATTTGGGTACCATAAACAAAGGGAGGTGATCAGACTGACCCAGATGAGGAGTAAAATGGCAGTGTATGCCCCAGGTATGTTTGTGTATACCTGGTCCAGTGTTTTGTCCCCTCTGGTAGAGCAGGAGACATTATGATGAAATTTTGTTAGTACAGATCTCAGGTTGGAGTGGTTGAAATCTTCACAAGGACCCCCAAGTTCAATGGCGCGCTCCTGGGAATGCTGTCGTTGAGCCATGTTTCCGTAAAAATCATGACATTACATTCCTTAATCCGCTTGTGTGATGTTATCCGGAGCAGCAGTTTATCCATTTTTTTTTTGCGATAGACCGTACATTGGCAAGGAAGATGCTTGGATGAGATGGTTAATGCGGGTTCAGCCTTGGCCTAGCTCTAATGCCGCCTCGCTTCCCCCTCTTTTGTTTATGGTCTCGGCGCCGGCGCTGGGGTCTCACTGTCGGCCGAGCTGGATTAGTGGTCTACAATGTTCGAGCGATTTCCTGAAGGAGTTCGAAATTCGTTGAAAGCCCCTCTCTGTAGTTGTGACCGATGTCTAATATGTTTGTCGCCCGTATGAAATGTGTGTAACCCTGTTCTGAGTGAATAAGCTTGCAGTTAGTGGAGAGAGAGACGCCGGACCTTGCGTTGTGCACACGCCACCATCTTGGTCTACCGTCTTGTAGATTACAGTTGTGTGTGTGTGTGTGTGTGTGTGTGTGTGTGTCTTCAGGCTTAGTGCTCCTTCTCTGTAGACTACAGTAGTGTGTGTGTGTGTGTGTGTGTGTGTTCAGGCCCAGCGCTCCTTCTCTGTAGACTACAGAAGTTTGTGTGTGTGTGTGTGTGTGTGTGTGTGTGTGTGTTCAGGCCCAGCGCTCCTTCTCTGTAGACTACAGAAGTGTGTGTGTGTGTGTGTGTGTGTTCAGGCCCAGCGCTTCTTCTCTGTAGACTACAGTTGTGTGTGTGTGTGTGTGTGTGTGTGTGTGTGTGTTCAGGCCCAGCGCTCCTTCTCTGTAGACTACAGTGGTGAGTGTTTCCTGAAGGATGGACGCTGTTTCCGCTACGTCTCTGGAAGTGTTCATTACTCTCGAGTCCCGCGCTGCTACTGGAGAGACAGACTGCTCAAAATGTACATGAGCGGCCTGAACGCTATTCAGGTGTAAGCAGACACACACACATATTCACTCACTCGCACATCCCTTCTCATTCACCAACACACACACAAACACGCACACACAGGAACCTATGGATCATGTTTAACTCGACAGAGGGATAGAGAGTGCATTCAGTTGTATCTAATTTAATTTTGAGTAGGTTATTTAAACAGACTTTCTGAGAATTTCTACATTCTGGTTTTGCTCAGGAGACAGACACAGTCTCAATATGGTGGATCCTGACTGACGACTCTGTGCAGGTAGCAGACGGTCTGTCTGCTCCCTGGCCTTGGCTCTGGACAGTCACTGGCTAACTAGTGCTGTTCTGAGACTATGACCTATACTACAAAAATTAAGAGCAGCACCTTCACGAGTGGGAGGGATACCATCCTGCCCTAACAGACCGAACAGCCTTGCCCTCAAAATTGCTCCAATTATCTATGAAGCCCACATGTTTTTTGGAGCACCACTCGGACATCCAACAGTTCACGACAATAACCTGCTGTAGGCTTCATCACCACTCCGCATTGGGATGGGGCCAGAGCATGTTACTGCATCAGACATTGCCTTTGCTAATTTACACACCTCTATAATATTACTCTTAGTAACCGCTGACTGTCGAAGGCGTATATCAGTAGGTACTGTGTGAAAAAATATGCTCGAGAACCTGTGCTTTCCTAAAAACCTAAGCTGAACCTGGACTGCTCTCACTCTCACTAACCCTCTTCAGACTCTGGATGTGCTCCTCTAACACTAGGATCTTCTTTATCAGAGAGCTAACTAATTCACACTTCTTACAAGTAAAATGATTGCTAGTGACCGCAAAAGACTGACTGTACATTCCACACACTGTATTAGCTGTGTGTGTGTGTGTGTGTGAGAGTGAGAGAGAGAGAGATGTATTTATTCTGCTGTGTTGATGAACTCCTGACTGAGTGCTCTGAATGTTAATGTTATTGCAGCTACATTCCCTGGAACTTCCATGAGCCGGAGCAGGGTGTGTACAGCTTTGAGGGAGACCGAGATGTAGAACATTTCCTCCATCTAGCTAATGAAACGGGTCTGCTGGTGATCCTGAGGCCCGGGCCCTACATCTGCGCTGAGTGGGAGATGGTGAGTGTTTTCTCACACATCAACACCGTAGATCTTCATAAAACACTACTGTGTCTAGCTGTGCACACTACACTAGGATACGAATGTGTGTGTGTGTGTGTGTGTGTGTGTGTGTGCACGCTTGTGTTCTTACTAAGAGATTAAGCTTAATGCTAACTAAACTCTAAACTGTGTTGTCATAGAACACACCACCCACATGCTAATTAGCAGTTAGAATATGAGTTCTATACAAATCAGCAAAATCACTCCTGACGCAAAACTCGACTTGTATTTATATATGATGTAAACATGCTGAGTATGTGCTGTGTGTGTGTGTGTGTGTGTGTGTGTGTGTGTGTGTGTTTACAGGGAGGCCTGCCTGCATGGCTGCTCCACAACCCTAACATTATCCTGCGTTCAGCAGATTCAGGTACATCTTCACATCCTGACCTTTACATAACCCAATTACATTTTTATCCTGCTGACTCTTTCTGTGTGTGTGTGTGTGTGTGTGTGTGTGTGTGTGTGTGTGTGTGTGTGTGTGTGTGTGTGTAGAGTACATGAAGGCTGTAGGTGATTGGTTGGCAGTGCTGCTCAGTAAAATGCGCCCCTGGCTCTATCAGAACGGAGGGAACATCATCAGTGTGCAGGTACGACATGTAAATCACAGCATCGCTAATTAAAGTGTAAGTAAACAGGGTAAAGTGACCTGTCAAGGTATTAAATACCCTGTCTGTCCTGTATAAAAGAGTTTGTTGTTCCAGGAGTTTGTTGTACCTCAGGGCAGTATTTATCGCTAATCCTTAAAATGTACAGCATTGCAAAAGCCATTGGTTCTGATGTTCACTGTAGTTTATATGCAAAATATCTGTATTCGCTACAGAAGCAATACATGAATACTATTGAGCTAAAAATCCAACTGAAGATAAACTAAATACAATCTGTCAATGCAGCATCATTTTATGTTCTCACAAAAAAAAAAACCTGAGCACATGAGCACATTTCTCCAGTTTTGGAGTCACTGCATCGGCTTCCTGTAAGATTCCAGATTGATTTTTAAATTCCTATACTGACCTTTAAGGCCTCATTACTGTCATAACTGTCTACACTTCAAGGTGAGATCTCTGCTCCTCTGATTCTAGTCTCCTACACGTTTACGCTCTGTGGGTGATCAGACTTTTTCCTCACACTCCCCCCACTGAGATTCGACTGGCACTAGTATTTATTTATTTTCTGATCTGTGATGTTTATTTACTTATTTTAATTATCTTATTAGTTTTCTTATTATTACTATTATTTTTTTCTTAATATTTTATGCTTGGAAAGCGCTTTGAGATGTTACTTTTACAGGCGCACTATAAAATAAAGATTATTGCTATTCATTGCACAATGAGAAAGAGTTGTTTATAAATGGAATCCGTATTAAAGTTGTGACAGAGACCAGGTTTCTTGGCATCAACAAAATTTGTTTATTCCTCAGATCAAATCACATAAAAAGAAATGTTTTCAACCATAAATGTTTTAAAGATTCTGTTCAAAACCAAATGTTTAGCAGACAGTTTAACTAATTCATTAATTTGTACATTGTTGGACTATGGAAGTATCATTCATGAATAAGCCAGAAAATGATATACTGTATACGTCTTTTGGATTGTGGATTTGGATTGTGTACTGCCAAGGCATGCAACTGACTTTGGAAGCCTAGAGAAGAACATCAGCAGTTCAAAGTCTATATGTATAAGCCATTAAACCTCCTTGGAAATTAGACGACTAAAGTTTTCTCTACAACACACAATTACAATTAAAGGAATTCCAGTCTATTCAGCATTTTCTTTCAAGTCAGCATTCAATAATATAGGAACGAAAGCCAAGTTACATCTGTCCTGTTGGCCTACACATCAGAACCCATCTGGAGAATCTGAACGTGGATTTTAACATTTTGGAACAGACACTTTCTGAAAAATTCCTCTATGCAATATCTAAAATCCAAAAAATAAATAGCAAGACATAAAAATAAATAAATAATAATAATAATAATAATAATAATAATAATAATAATAATAATAATTTAATCAAATGATCATCTCGGGGGTAAAAAGAAACGTTAGTACGTTTTCCCCCTGGACACTCGGGAATCTCTGGTAATGAACAAGCAGACAGTTCCACCAAAAAGAGTTGTCTCCAGAGCCAGTGAAGTTCTTTATACCTTTTTTAGCTCTGAGACCATCAATACATGCACCAAATATAAATGCTAATTGGAATTGTATCAGTGCTTAAACAGTAAACCACATGAAATATATCTTGATGTTGGGGAAAACACATTTTCATTTGAACAATTGGTGGAGTTATTTCCACATGATGCTGCATAAAACACTGAAAACTAACACATACATGTTAATTATCTGGAGAAAATTTCCCAAAATGTTCGTCCTGTTAGAATCCAATGTCCATTAAACATTTTGTTGGACTGTAACACTTCCACCCCTTTGAGAAACTTCTTTTATTCCGTTGATGCTTTTGAAAAGGTTTTTATTTATCAAGATACTGTAATCAAATTTTAGGAAGAATTTAATCTTAAACATCTTATTTATATTTGGATAAAAAATATAGCTATATTGGCGTGTGTGTGTGTGTGTGTGTGTGTGTGTGTGTGTGTGTGTGTGTGTGTGTGCAGGTGGAAAATGAGTATGGCAGTTACTTTGCATGTGATCATAACTACATGCGAGCTCTTCGGTTGTTGTTCCGGAACTTTCTCGGAGACGATGTGGTTCTGTTCACCACTGACGGGAACACAGACAAGGAGCTGGTCTGTGGGAGCCTGCAAGGGCTGTATGCTACAATCGACTTCGGCACTGGTGTGTGTGTGTGTGTGTGTGTGTGTGTGTGTGTGTGTGTGTGTGTATAAATATATATAAATCGATAATTTTTTTTCTGTTTCTTTATCAGACACTAATGTCACTGATGCGTTTCTTCGCCAACGTAGATTTGAGCCCAAAGGCCCTTTGGTAAGTTCATATTTACACACACACACACACACACACACACACACACACACACACACACACTGTGCTGGTCGACAGAAGGTTATGTTGTATGCAGCAGGAGTGTGAAGTGGTTTGTGTTGGTGGTAGTAGTAAAGGTGTGTTAATTGTAGGTACTGATCGACCTTTGTGTGTGTGTGTGTGTGTGTGTGTGTGTGTGTGTGTCTGTGTGTCTGTGTTTATTTCAGGTGAACTCTGAGTTTTACACAGGTTGGCTAGATCACTGGGGAGAGAAGCACGCCTCTGTCAGCACACAGAGTGTCAGTAAGATGTTGAGAGAGATGATGAGCAGAGGCGCTAACGTTAACATGTACGCTTTAGGTTTAAACTCTTCTTCATCTTTGTTTTAACACACAGAATCGTCTACATGCTAACCAGGTAACTAACCCTACTACTCTGATGCTGTTACACTCCACCCTGTTACTCTCCACCCTGACATACCCTCTTACACGCCACCCTGTTACACTCTGATACACACCACCCTGACATACCCTTTTACACTCCAATTTGGTACACTCCACCCTGTTACACTCTGATACACTCCACCCTGTTACACTCTGATACACTCCACCCTGACATACCCTGGTACACTCCACCCTGTTACACTCCACCCTGTTACACCCCACCCTGTTACACTCTGATACACTCCACCTGTTACACTCTGATTCACTCCACCCTGTTACACTCTGATATACTCCATGCTGACACACCCTGTTACACTTCCCCCTGTTACACTCCACCCTGACATACCCTGGTACACTCCACCCTGTTACACTCCACCCTGTAACACCCTGTTACACTCTGATACACTTCACCCTGTTACACTCCACTCTGTGCCCACCACACCACCCTCAACAAACCTGAGTAAACGTGTGAGATTGAGGAGACGACAGCATCCAAATATCCCAGTTCACCAAACACTCCATATCCATGATCCCTCCAGATCTGCTCCTTTATCTCACAAACACCCACTGACTAAAGACTCCACTAAATAAATGTGTTCAGCCTCGACTTGAACACTGAGACTGTGTCTGAGTCCCGAACACTGATTGGAAGGTTGTTCCATAACTGTGGGGTTTATAAGAGAAAGATCTGCCCCTGCTGGAGTCTTCATTATTTGAGGTACCAACAAATAGCCTGCACCTTTTGATCTAAGTAGGCGTGGAGGATCATACTGGTACAGAAGTTCACTCAGATACTGTGGCGTGAGAGTGTTCTCTGTTTAATACCCACTGAGTTAAGACTGAGTAAATTTCAGAGTTTAATTATGAAATCTGTTTTATAAGTTTAAGCTTGAACCTCTCTCTCTCTCTCTCTCTCTCTCTCTCTCTCTCATTCTCTCTTTCTCCCCCTGTTTTGCTCTCTTCTCTTTCTCTGTTCAGGTACATGTTTGAAGGAGGGACAAATTTTGGTTACTGGAACGGTATGTGTCATTAAAATAATTTTCATTTCTATTACAGTGCATCCAGAGAAGTATGTGAGGGTGGTGCAGGACATGTATTCGGACAGTGTGACAGCAGTGAAGTGTGCAGTAGGAACGACAGACTGGTTCACAGAGTGTGTGAATAAGAGGGAGGGCAGTGGAGGGGTGCGGTTGCAGGGAGAAGAGGTGGAGAAGGTGGAGGAGTTCAGGTACCTGGGGTCAACAGTGCAAAGTAATGGAGAGTGTGTTAGAGAAGTGAAGAAAAGAGTGCAGGCAGGGTGGAGTGGGTGGAGAAGAGTGATAGCAGGAGTGATTTGTGATAGAAGAGTATCTGTGAGAGTGAAAGGGAAAGTTTATAGGACTGTGGTGAGACCTGAGATGATGTATGGATTAGAGACAGTGGCATTGAGATAAAGACAGGAGGTGGAGCTGGAGGTAGCAGAGCTGAGATGTTGAGATGTTCGTTGGGAGTGACGACGATGGACAGGATTAGAAATGAGTTTATTAGAGGGACAGCGCATGTAGGACGTTTTGGAGACAAGGTGAGGGAGGTGTGATTGAGATGGTTTGGACATGTGCAGAGGAGGGACATGAGGTATATCAGTAGGAGAATGCTGAGGATGGAGACACCAGGAAGGAGAAAAAGAGGAAGACCAAAAAGGAGGTTTATGGATGTGGTGAGGGAAGACATGCAGGTAGTTGGTGTGAAAGAGGCAGATGTAGAGAACAGAGGGGAATGAAGACAGATGATCTGCTGTGGAGACCCCTGATGGGAGAAGCTGAAAGAAAAAGAAGATTACAGTGCATCGAGAAAGTATTCACAGCACTTTACTTTCTCCACATTTTATGTTACAGCATTATTCCAAAATTGATTAAATTAATTATTTTCCTCAAAATTCTTCAAACACTACCCTATAATGACAATGTGAAAGAAGTTTACAATTTTTGCAGATTTATCACAAAATAAAAAAAGGAAAAAAATCACAGGTACTTAAGGTAAGCTGTTTCCACTGATCATCCTTGAGATGTTTCTACAACTTGATTGAAGTCCACCTGTGGTAAATTCAGTTGATTGGACATGATATGGACATACACACACCTGTCTATAGACGGTCTCACAGTTAACAGTGGATGTCCGAGCACAAACCAACCCGTGAAGTCCAAGGAATTGTCTGTAGATTTCTGAGACAGAATTGTATCGAGGTACAGGTCTGGGAAGAAGAAAGAAACATTTCTGCAGCATTAAAGATCCCAAAGAGAACAGTGGCCTACATTAACTGTAAATGTAAGAAGTTTGGAACCACCAGGACTCTTACTAGAGCAAAATCATCCGGCCAAACTGTGTGATCGGGGAGAAGGGCCTTAGTCAGGAAGGTGACCAAGAACGAGATGGTCACTCTGAACGAGCTCCGGCATTTCTCTGTGCAGAGGAGAACCTTCCTGAATAACAACCATATATGCAGCACTCCACCTATCAGACCTGTATGGTAAAGACTGAAGGACTCTCAGACCATGAGAAAAAAGATTGAATGCTTTGGCCTGAATGGCAAGCGTCATCTCTGGAGGAAACCAGGCACCGCTCATCACCTGGACAATGCCATCACTACTGCTGTGGGGATGGTTTTCAGCGGCAGGAACTGGAAGACTGGTCAGAAGCGAGGGAAAGATGAATGCAATGTTCAGAGACGTCTTTGATAAACCTTCTCCAGAGCGCTTTGGACCTCAGGTTCATCGATGATGGTTCATCTTTCAACAGGACACCTACCCTAAACGCACAGCCAAGAAAACAAAGAAGTGGCTACAGGACGACTCTGTGAATGTCCTTGAGTGGCCCAGCCAGAGCCCAGATATGAACCTTAATGAACATCTCTAGAGAGATCTGAAAATGGCTGTGCACCGACGCTCCCCATCCAACCTGATGGAGCTTGAGAGGATTTTCTGAAGAATTGGAAGAACTTCCCCAAAATATGTATGCCGAGCTTGTAGCATCAATCAAACAAAAAAAAACGAGACTATAATTTGTGCCAAAGTAGCTTCATCAAAGTATTGATGAAAAGCTGCGAATATTTATGTACGTGATTTTTCT
Source organism: Silurus meridionalis (assembly GCF_014805685.1). Taxonomy (NCBI): domain Eukaryota; kingdom Metazoa; phylum Chordata; class Actinopteri; order Siluriformes; family Siluridae; genus Silurus; species Silurus meridionalis. The sequence goes on along the minus strand of NW_025804742.1, from coordinate 54,188 downwards.
TATTTTTAATTTTGAATAAATTTGCTTTTTTTCACGTTGTCATTATGGGGTTTTGCTTGTAGAATTTTGAGAAAATAAAGAATTGTATCTATTTTGGAATAAAGCTGTAACATAACAACATGTGGAAAAAGTGAAGCTCTGTGAATACTTTAATAATGCACTGTATTTATTCATCTCCTTCTCTGCTGAATGTGGCTGCAGATGATCCATGAGGGTTTACAAAATCACACATGCTCCTCTGTGCTCCTGCTGTCTCACTGAGAAGAAGCAAACACTTGAAAAAAGGCACTTATAATTCACATACAATAGCTTACAACAAACCATCAGTCAGATAAGACTTGAGCCAGGAGAGAGCTGTTCCCTTTATTCCAACAATGTTCTCCAGTCCAGCAAGCAGGAGATTATGATCAATGGTGTGAAGGTCTGCTTCATTAGGGGGTTGATAACTGCAGTTTGAAGGATTTAGGTACATAACCAGTGCTGATGAAAGAGTTTATTAATTTTAGAACAGGTTCAATTACTTCAGGAATAATCTGTTTGGAATCGAGAATACAACATTTTGATGCAGAAATATGTGAATTTCTGCTCTCTCAAACATTTTAAATGCTATTTGTTATCTACATTAATACCACCTGACTTTATATTAATAGGCTGAATTTCTGTCTGATATTTTACATTCTTTTATTAAATCAAAAACTGATGTGAGTCGAGTGTGATTTGGACCCATCCTGTGTTCTTCATGGTTCTTCATGGTTTATTTCCTGTTTAGGAGCGGATCATGATACACGATTCCGCCCTGTAGTGACGAGTTACGATTACGATGCTCCATTATCAGAAGCTGGAGATCCGACTGACAAACTGCTGGCCATTAGAGAAGTCATTAAAGATGTATAAAACTAACTGTTTATTGTCTTAGTAATTACTCTGCTCATATTGTGTTAATGACAAAAGATTGTCAGAATTTAGTTCTAAATAATAATCTTTTAAGAAATAAAAAATTTACCATATTTTTAGTTCCATGATGTTCCGGTTGGACCGATACCTCCAGCTGTACCAAAGATGGCATACGGTTTTGTGATGCTACAAAAGGTAAATGATTATTATTAATGAATACAATACAATAAAAAGAAATAAATAACAGGAAATGTGTTTTTAAATATGTTTTAGATCAGTGATGTTGGTGAGCTGCTGGACATTTTATCACCTCAGGGTCCGATCACTTCTTTAAAGACACTAACATTTGAGGAGGTCAAGCATGTAAGATTTGTGTATTTATCCCATTATTTATTTATGTTTGTGTGCACGTGTTTATTTATTATACTATATACACGTATAGATATATAGATTTGTACGGCTTTAGCACTATACAGTGGAACCCCGTTGTACGAGCATAATTCGTTCTTGAAAATTGCTCGTGTGTCCATTTGCTCGTATGTTCGAACTGATTTTCCCCATAGGAATGAATGTAAAAGTGATTTAATCCGTTCCGAGATCTCATCCGATCGCTTATTTCTGCACTTAAAAAGTAATATAAACATAATTTAACACTCGTGTGATAGTGGTTGATTGCGAGTGTGAAATGCACAACACGCTTATAACCTCCTCGGTTTCCATGGTAATTCTATTTACTTTCGTTTTCACAGCACCATCACTGATTTTCTTGGGAGACATTTTTTAAGATTTCTAGTGAAATAAAAATATAAAACTAAAAAAAGTTACTGTGGGAGAGCGTATGAATACAGGAGCCACTTTTATTTTATTTTTTTCTTAGTGTACTTAGTGCCCCACGCAGCACGTCTCTGGCGCGCGCACGCACGCACACACACACACACACACACACACACACACACACACACACACACACACAATTTAATTCAATTCAATTCATTTTTATTTGTATAGCGCTTTTAACAATGAACATTGTCTCAAAGCAGCTTTACACAGATAATGTGGTGATTAAATGTAAATATGTAAAACACACACACACACACACACACACACACACACACACACACACACACACACACTGCCACAGTTACGTTTTTGTTGCACTGAACAATGAGAGCCACTGAGTGATACATCATCAACTAAGCGACTGATGCGACCCTCCGCTGAAAACGGGGAACCGGCAGCGTGGGTTTGCTCGTGCCTTCAAAATTTGCTCGTGAAACAGGGTAAAATTTTGCGAGCGAGTTTGCTCGTATCTCCGTTTGCTCGTACTATAGGTTGCTCGTATAATGGGGTTTTACTGTACAACCCTAATTTCATCCCTAAGTTGGGACACTGTTTAAATAAATAAAACAGAATACAATAATTTGCAAACCCATATTTTATTCACAATAAAATATAACATAATTTATCAAATTGGGGAAATGTACAATTTTAAGGAAAAAATAAGGTCACTTTAAATCTGATGGCTGCAACAAACATCTGGAAAAAGTAAATGTTATTTCAATGAAACAGCTGAAGAAATATTTAGTAACTAAAGATGGTAAACCACAGCAGGTCAGTGAGATGATTGGGGTATAATAGTGTATCTTAGAGAAGCAGAGTCTCTCAGAAGTAAAGATGGGCGGAGCTTCAACAATCTGTGAAAGACTCTAAAACTGTAGAACAATTTCAGTATAAAGTTCCTCTACATCAAACTGCTAAACAGTTAAACATCTCATCATTTACAGAACATATCATCAAAGGTTTTAAAGAATCCGGTGAAATCTCTGTGCACAAGGGACAAGGGGGAAAATCAATATTGGATGCTTGTGATTTTTGGTTCTTCATGTTTTATTTCCTGTTTAGGAGCGGATCACGAGACACGATTCCGCCCTGTAGTGACGAGTTATGATTATGATGCTCCATTATCAGAAGATTGTGATTTTTGATAAACAGCATTTAAAGCAGTTATGATTATGTAATGGAAATCACTGCATGGGCTCATTAACACCTCCAGGAATCATTGTGAACACAGTTTGCATGTCATTTACAAACGCAGGTTAGCAGAAAAAATAAGAAGGTATGCGTGAACATGATCCAGAAACACCACCATCCTCTCTGGGCCAAAGTTTATTTATAATCTACAGTGGAGAACTGTTCTGTGGTCAGACAAATCAATCCTAAATCATTGGAATCCTAAAGAGGAGAGGGACCATCTTGCTTATTATCAAACTTCTCTGATGTTATGGGGTTGCATTAGTCCCTATGTAATGGCAGCTTGTGCATCTGAAAAGGCTCCATCAATGCTGACATAAGCATGTGCAACATAATGCTTCCATCCAGACTGTGTCTTTTTCAGTAAAGGCCTTGCATATTTCAGCAAAAACATGCTAAACCACATACTGCATTTATTAAAGCAGCATGGCTCTGTAGTAGAAGAGTCTGGCACCTGCCTGCAGGTTAGACTTTTTACCAACTGAAAACTTTGCTGAATCATGAAACAAAGAAATATGAGATAAAAGACCCAGGAATATTGAGCAACTGGAATCCTAGACATGATATGGGACAACATTCCTCTACCAAAACTCCAGCAACAGGACTCCTTATTTCAAAGATGTTTAAAAATTGTAGCTGAAGGAAGACATGATGCTCTTCTTCTTCTTCTTCTTTCGGCTGCTCCGGATCATCCGTCTCCATACCACCCTGTCCTCTACATCTGCCTCTTTCACACCAACTACCTGCATGTCTTCCCTCACCACATCCATGAACCTCCTCCTTGGCCTTCCTCTTTTCCTCCTACCTGGTGGCTCCATCTTCAGCATTCTTCTACCAATATAATTCATGTCCCTTCTCTGCACATGTTCAAACCATCTCAATCTCGCCTCCCTCACCTTGTCACCAAAACATCCTACATGCGCTGTCCCTCTAATAAACTCATTTCTAATCTTGTCCATCCTCGTCACTCCCAACGAAAACCTTAACTTCTTCAGTTCTGCTACCTCCAGCTCTGCCTCCTGCCTTTACTCAATGCCACTGTCTCTAATCCATACAACATCGCAGGTCTCACCACAGTCCTATAAACTTTCCCTTTCATTCTTGCAGATACCCTACTATCACAAATCACTCCTATCACTTGTAAGGCGGGGAACCACCCACTGGTCCAACGACGGTTTCAGAGGCGTGGCGAAGGATTCTCGCGTTCTAATCTTTCCTTTCACATTAGATAATAAGATTTGGATTAATGTATTACTTCATTTTTGTTATTGACCTTTATCTGACTCCATTTAGATAAAACAATAAATATTTGCATAGGTTGTTATTTTACTAATAGTATAATTTTGATGGATGTTTGTCTAGTTATTCTGATTAAGCTCTGGCATTACACTCGTTCATTCGGTTCACACAGTCGCACAAGATCCTAGTATGGGCCCTATAATTAACATACTGGTCAACGGTCATAAGCGAATCAGTATTGGTCGCTGCCAGAGGTTGGACTATATGCTTGCGGCCGCTCTCTGCGTGCTCAACTTTAAACATACTTTATTTAGTCCCCTTAGAGGTGACACTTAATTATTACAATAATTATTTCTAACCACAGATAATGAATAGAATAATATTGAAATAATCAGAGGTTGAGGCTGACCCTATTTAGAGTGATTAGAAATGTTACTCTAAACGGAAATACATATTGTTAGCCTCCACGCTTCTAAGTACACTTAAACTAACGCCAAGTGCTAGTCGTATCTCTAAAATCCTCAGTTGATGTGTTATTCACTATCTAACTGGGATTTAGGCCGATCCTAGCCTGATTTCCAGTCCTTACGGTAACTGCGGATGCAACGTTATTACTTGCAGTGTCAACATTTACCGAGCAACACAGAATAAAATTAAACATAACAATTTATTAACCAGGTAAGAAAATCACAATTCAAAGCCAATTTATAGTTCAATTAAAATAAAACATAAATACAAACCAATAGTATTTACATTTAAACAGGAAATATAAAACCTTTCATACCTGGTACGAGACTACACACAGTAATCGTAAGGGATATCTGTTTACAGATTCCCTGAATTGTTGGTCAGTTCTCCTTAAATACCCAGATAGAGTAAGCATTATGTAAACATTATTTAGTCATGGAAGTTTGCATTGATTGGTTCTTACAGACCTGTGGGAGGCACCTCGCCTGTATACATCTGTAGTGGGCACGCCTTGTATAGAGTTATGTTTTCTTTAACTTTATTAAAACCTTTTTATTATTTGTTCTATTGCTGTGGGAATGGGACCTGTGTACCAGTCGCGATAAACCTTTGTAAAGAAATGAAACATGAACATTTTCTGTCGTTATTTACATGTGATATGACCTTTCTTACACATAATCATCCGGTGTGCTGTAGAATGTTCTGTGTTGAGGATGTAACAGGAAAAGGAGGGGAAGAGGGTCAGACACTTGTCTGCAGATCCACCATTTGTATGGAGATGTGGTGGTCAAGACCAAGGGTAGCTCTCCGGGGAGCCTACTGTATTCCAGGAAATGTTCTGGTTCTCGAAAGGGGGTTGCGGGTCGTTAGTCCCCTGCCGTGAGTCCTGGAGGAAAACGTGTTAGGCTCACATCCTGGCCCACACCTCTCGGGCATCCATGCTGTGTTCTCGGGGCCGACCTTTTGGTCAGGATCAAGCAAAAGTCTTACAGGTTTCCCACTTGGCCCGTGGTAATTTGAATAGGGTACCTGCGGGGTCAGACAAAGCAATTTATTTATTTATTTATTTATTTTTTAGAGTCTTTGGAACACGGGTATCTGCAGTGGGCTGAGGGCAAGGGCGGCGTGTGTGGATTCTTGTGTAGATCGTATGAGGTGTCTGAAGTAACAGCACTGGAGCATGGTGAAGGTGAAGATCAGGGCACTGCCAATGGCACATCCCCGGAACATCCAGTCCCACCAGGTGTAGGTGTACTGTGCTGACCGAGTGGATGAACTGGATAAAAGTTGTGCCGTCTTCGTGCCAGGTTGGTTTCAACCTGTGCTTGGTTTAGGTGGTATTCAGTTTGCAGGATCAGTCTTTGTGTCAGGTCCATCGTCAACCACAGCTTGGGTGCCTTGCTCATAGAAAGTGTCATCCCACCATGGTGAGGTCTCTGTGTCCAGTGGCAATCTTCCTAAAATGTTGACTTGGCCCATTGAAAAGTCCTCTGTCACTTCCAAACAGAACGAGTGATTAGCAGAGCAGGTCAGTCCTCCGTAGGTAAAGGAATTCATTTCACTGACAACGCACCACTGTGTGTGAGACACCTGGACAACATCAGAATAACCATGCAGTGACTGAACATTAATAAGTTTGGTGTTGTTGGGAGAGAAAGGTTGCAAAGTGTTACATGTACAGATAACATAATTGTGTGTTTCATGGCAACATGTGCGACTGGTAAACAAGGTCTCAGTACCCTTTTGTGTCATGTATCCAGTGAGGTGATCCCATTTAATTACCTGATCCTTCACTACCACGCCAATCGAGCGTATGGTAGTGGAATTTGGAAAACCTGATCTGGGTGTATCAAAGGAAAACTGACGAAAAATCCAATACATCCATTACATTCATTTCCTGTAAACATCATTATGGTGGATAGTAACTCAGAATATCTTACATTTTCATTTTTCCTGATTCATACCACCTATGTAGATCTAAGATGTCTATGAGGTCATTCAAAACATGTCTAGGCGTTTTGTACAGGCGAAGATCTAGGATTTCTTGTCTAGCAGCAGTGAATAGATCTTGTGCATATGTCCTACAGGCTAAGTCACGTTCAATGGTACGGGTTTGATTGAATAATGTGTGGCTGATCGCAAGAAGCGCCTGCGCTCGGATCGAACCGCTTTATGATATTTTCATTGCTATTTGTGATATGTTGAAAACCAGTGGCCACCTGGTTCGCAAACCATGTTGAGAATTGTGATTGTTTGGTAATTTTGTAGTTGTTAGCAATGGAATTAACTGAGCCGAAGAGACCTGCTATGTTTCCGAGTAGGTCTCGTTTTGAGCGTGCAGGTGAGATTTGCACGGCAAGTCTGTTTTTGTAGTCATAAATTAAATCATCGATTCGTGACTGTAGCCATGCATAGGTCTTATCATTGTAATCACAGTGATTGATATAAGCAGATAGGATGTTGGAAATATTGTATGATACATGTGTCATCACTAGATTCACATCATGAAATAATGTCTTGTTAATATTCCCTTTAATCAGTCCACCAGGAGGAATAGGATATAGTTTTGGACATTCCTTTGGTTTGCTATATCCACAAGTGGTTAAATTAAAACAATGTTTCATTATCCATGAGCAATTCTGTGGCCCGGTGTAATTATCTGGGTCATTGACACATTTTCCCATAATACATGCCTTCTCTCCGGCTAGTCCAGACAAAGGCTTCAGGTTGATTTTATGAGGTACATATGAAGTTATATCAAATTTATATTCGGTATAACTCATATGCGTAGTGTTGATTGTTTCAGTGTGTGTACACCTATATATTGCGGGTTCTAAATTTTTGGTTAAATAACAGATTTTAGGATCTAATCCATTGTTGATTTTTTCATAGAGAGTGCGCATACTCCCAATTTTTGCTCCTGGTTCTGCTTTAAGTTGATACCAGGCCGTTATGTTGTGAAAAGATGTGCGTGCGGTGTGTCACCTGAAATGTTTACTATAGGGAGATGGTCAGAGCCTACTTTACAGCAAATTTTAGTTGCAATTTGGTTCGGTACTACTCCGGGAGGCCACGTGACTAGTTCTCTGGTTGAAAGTGTACTGAAAATGTGGATGACCTCTTAGTGTATTTCCATACCCATCTCCCACATTCCAGTGTGTGTGTGAGTGAAACCCTTTGACCCAGCTTGATGCAAGTGGGTCCAGAAACTTTCCTCTCGTCCGGTCTCCATGGAATTGCTGCAGTCAACCTAGGAGATGAAACAGAGAGAAACTTTAATAATTATTGATTAGCAGAACCTTTGAAGATTTTGCACTGGGACATGTGGTACCATTTCAACTTCCCCTTGACACTTATGGCCACACAGCTATTGCATAAAGCTTTTATCTCATGTGGTCCATGCCATCTGGGTGTGAATGGACCCTGTTTTATAAACACCGAATCATGATCATGTCACCTCGGTAAATTTGATCTCAGAAGTTGGGTTAAATTGTGCATCATTCATTAGGTCAGACTGTTGCTGTTTTAAGGTGGTTTGTGTTTGTAACACTGCCAGTCTTTGTTGTAATTGTGTTAGTACAGTCTGTTGTTTTGCAAGCACAAGGGGTCCCAGATCTGCTGGGGTAATTTCTGGGTCTATGGGTAGTTTCATGACTCTGCCTGTCATGAGTTCAAATGGGCTGATGCCTGTGGCTTTGGATGGGGTTGCTCGCAAGACTGTCAGAACTGTTGGCAGTGCATCAGTCCACCTGTTTTGATGTTGCATTATTTGTTTGGAGATGCTTTCTTTTATCGAACGATTTGCCCGTTCCACCATACCTGAGCTTTGCGGCCTGTATGGAACGTGAAATCTTTGTTTGATATGTAGCATTTCACATATGTGTTTCATTATCTGACCTGTGAAGTGTGTTCCTTGGTCAGACTCGATCTGAGTTGGTGTTCCCCAGATTGGCAGGATTTGATTTGCCATTACTCGTGCCACGGTGCGTGCGCTGTTGTCGCGAGTTGGAATTGCGTCTACCCATTTAGAGAATTTATCAATTATGACGAGACAATAGCGATATCCCCCCTTGGCAGTGGGTAATGGACCAATAAAATCTAGCTGTAAGAATTCCCATGGTCCTTTGGGTGGTTCTGGGCGACACAAGTTTGTACGTCCAGTTCTACCCTGGTTGATGGTGGCACATATGAGACATGTGTTGCACCATCTCTCAATGTCTGATGCCATTTTTGGCCACCAGAAGTTTTTCTGTATCAGCTGTTGTGTTTTGGGAGCTGATACATGCGCATAATCATGGTATAATTTAATCACTGGTTTCTGGAGGGCCTCTGGAACGATGTATTTACCATCTCTGAGAATCATACCTTCTACGATGCTGATTAGCTGATCCTGCTGCAGTTGCGGTACAAGTTCTCCGTCTGACACCCATAGCTCTTGCTGGTATTGTTTTAAGTCAATGGGAGCAACCTGTATCGCACTCACAGAAGGGGCAATCAGCTCGTCAGGCTGCCATTCAGTCCCTTTAGTGGCTGCAAGTTTTGCAAGTTTGTCAACGTTGTTGTTATTTTTCTCGTGCTCGTCGGTGCTATTAGTGATGTGCGCGCGTACTTTAATGACTGAGATTGGAGAGTTGTGTGTTTTAATTGCTTGCCAAATCGCGGTGATTGTGTCAAAATGTTTTATTGGCTTTCCAGCGGATGTGAGAAACTTTCGTAATTGCCATTGAGCCATAAAGTCATGGACGACGCCATATGCATATCTGCTATCGGTGTACACGCAAAGTGGTTCTGGGTGTGTTTTAATGGCTTCAAGCAATGCAATCAATTCAGCTTCTTGTGCGGATTTGTTTGCTGGCAATTTTATTAACAATTGTTTTGAATCTGAGTTGAGGGGGTGGGGGGTCCACACGGCACATCCTGTATGAAAATTGCCATCATGCCAATATCTGGATCCATCAATGTATACTGGTGTTTGATTGTCAAATTGTATATCATAAACTGGACTTTGTATTTCATGTTTCGTTTGGCATGTGTGTGGTGGCCTCCATCTCCCCAAGAGATGTGGTAAAATTCTTGCGTTTACCATAGTAATGTTGCGCTTGGATGTCTGCCAACCATCGCGCCAGTCTTTGCGACGATACTCCTTTGATTCGGCCCTGTAACAGCATTTGCACTGGCGTGTGCATTGTGTGCACGACAACAGATTGAAAACCAACAATGGGTTCTGTTGTTGTTAACATCCAATGGACCGCAAGAACGTGCTGTGTACATGGGTCGAATCCCTGTTCAACGGGAGATTTCTTACGGCTATAGTATGCAATCGCAACTTTCCTCCGTGGTCTTGTGCTAGCACTCCACTCAGAGTATTTTCATGCGCATCAATCTGTATATGAAAAGGCTTCGATGGATTGGGCAAACCCAGAGCGGGTGCGGCACACAGCTGTTGTTTTAAATCTGTAAAAGCCTGTTCGTGTTCTTCTGCCCATTCGAGGACATCAGACGGTTTTGATTTTCCCTTTAAGAGGGCGATAGTGGCGGCTATGTTTGCAAAGTCAGGGATGAAATCTCTTAAGTAATTTGCGGTACCCAAGACTTTCTGCAGAGAGTTTAGTGTGTGCGGACGAGGCAGTTCAGCAACGCATTTACGTCTGTCCTCTGTCAATGCCTTGTGGCTTTGGGTGATTGTATAACCTAGGTATTGAACTTGTTTTTGTGCAATTTGGGCCTTTTCTTTGTTCAATTTAAAGCCAGCTTTACCTAGTGTTAACAGCACTTCATCGACAAGTTGTAAGTGCTCATCGAATGAGTCTTCGGTTGCAATTAGTATGTCGTCGACATAGTGCATTACATTACCGGTTCTAATTACGGGTTGTAGTCGTCCTCTAACGCACGATGAAAAATCGATGGTGAGTTATGCAGACCCTGCGATGCAGCGTTGCCAGGTATATTGTATTTGGTTCACAGTGAAGGCCAATTTCCATTGGTCTTCACGTCTAACCTGATGGACCAGAAACCATTCTTTATATCGAGTACGGTAAACCACGATGCTCTATTGGAGATTTGTGTCAACAAGGTTGAGGGGTTTGCAACGATGGGTGTAGCTTTGGGCAAAACTTTGTTAAGACGTTGGTAGTCAATGCAAAGACGCCATTTACCATTTGGTTTTGGAACGGGCAGACACGGAGAGTTTGTGGTCGAACTACATCGCCTGACTATACCTCTGATTTCAAGCTGCTGGACTATTTCATGCACTGCTGTTTCAGCCTCAGGCTTGATGCGGTATTGTCTTTGTGGGGGAGGTGGCTCTCCTTCAATACACACAACAAAATCAATCAGGCCACAGTCATGTTCATGATTAGCCCAAACAGCGCTGTGCTTGTCAATCAACTGTTGAATGGGATCTGTAGTGGAGATGGACATAATGCTGACTACGTTCCGTGGTGGACGTTTTTTCACTGTCTTATTAGTTTGAATTTCAATTTGTTTTTCAAAACAATGAATGACAAAACCATGTTTTTTCATAATGTCCATTCCCAGTACAGTCCCCTCACTGTTGTTTGGCAAGTACCAGAAAGGTTCTTCAATTATGGCTATGCCTAAGTCAAGTCGAGCGGGCTGGGTTTGTGTTGCTACCATTAGCGTGTCGCCGATGCCTTTTATGTGTATGGTTTCGTCTGTTAATGGCAATCGAATGTTTGTACATGAGCATGCTGCGCCGGTATCAATAAGTACATCAGCTAATTGGCCTCCTAAATTAGCTCTTATTTTGATCCGTTGCCGCTCTTAATTATGTTCCCTATAGCAATGGAGGCCACGCACCCCTATGGGAAACTGTATTTTTCTGGCGCCGAACTCGCAACGATTGCTCCGTTCTGTGATTCATTTTGTTTTTAATGTGGCGAGCAGTATGTTAACTAGCTCCGGTCTTTTCAGAGGATCGGTTTGGGTTTGCATTTGCTGTCTGTCCCCATGTTTTTTAAAGCAGTCTTTGGTGTGGTGATTGTTTTTTCTGCAAAAGTTACAATATTTGTGTTGGGATCTCGGGTAGGGTTTATCCTTGCCCTGTCCTTCTGTTGTCCACTGTGTGGACGCAACGGCGCGAGGTTTATTTTTCCATCTATTTTCTATTTTTGTGCCCCAGTCTACTACTGCTCTAAATGTGTTCTCTGCTGGATCCACACCATTTAACAGTGCCTTTTGGATCGGGGGGCCAGCGTGATTTTTTATCATTTGTAACAATACCTCATTATCACGACTTGCATCTTCAAACCCAGAATGCTCTTTATATGTTACCCATAGTCGCTCCGCATAAGTTTCAAACACTTCGTTGGGTGCTTGTTTTATATCTAAAATTCTGTCCCAGTCTACGTAGGTTGGCCCTCTTAAGTTTAGCAGCGCCGCTTTTAACCGTTCATAAATTGCATCATTGGTTTCGTCATTTTTTCTCTCTATTATGTCTCCGGATTTCATTTCAGCGGTCAATTTTGGTTTAATTTCCTCGGGAATGGTGAGGAGTGCTATTTGCCACACGTCTCGGACTTCTAGTCTGTATACTGTTGCTTGTAACATTAAAGTTTCCCAATATGGCTGGAACGGGCCCTTTCGAGGCATCATCCCTACGACCTGTTTATGTCGTGAACACTCTTCGCATGTTAATGGACGACTAATAGTTGTAATCTCGTCGTTTGCGTTTGTTACGGTTTTTAGTACGGCTACTTCGACTGAATTTTGCGGAACATCGTTCGATTTTGCTCTCGTTTTCATTGGGCTTATCTGATTAGCACCCTCAGGCTCTTGCATTGGAGCTCGTTTACGAGCATCTCTCTGCATTTTAGCCCCTAACGCAGTTATTTCATCATCTTCGCTATCGCTTTTTGTTCCGGTGTTCAACATGTCATTTATGGCTGCTTGTTTAATTGCAGCTACGGGGACACCCGAATGATCGCAGCAGTCTTCGAGCGCGGATATATAATTGTTACCGTTTTTGAGTTTCTTTTTAAGTTCGTGAATTTTTTTAGCCATTGTCTCGCTCTGTCTTGCCCAGCTTTGTTTTTCGTATGCGAACGAGTCGACCTGAGCTCGTAGCCTTGTTAGTTCATCGGAACGTGAGTTTTCAATCTCTTTTATGCTTGCTATTGTCCGCTCGTTTTTGGTTATGGTTGTCAAATCGTTGACGCAACAGGTAAACAATAGCGAGGGGAGTCTTTTTATATTTAAATTTTGTTTTCAGTTTATGGCCCTCGGCAGAATACCAGGATATGATTTCATTATTGCTCCATGTGAGATTTAGTCCCTTTTCTTTTAACAGAACAAGGGTGTTTTTTAGCTTTAACACGGCTGTTTCCATTATTTCCTCCTCTACACTGCTTCTATAATGTCCCTGAGAATCCATGTTTTCTCTAAATTCTTATGCCCCACCGGATTTCAACGGTCTCCGGTCTAACAATGGGCATACCGGCCCGTTCTAATTTATGTGTCTATATTGGGTGTGCAAAACTTTCCCTCAACACTTCTAATAGGCAAAAAGGAACGAACTTACCATAGCAGCTGTAGGCAGAGAAGGAGAAGATCAAACCTCATATCTTCTGTGGGAATCCAAACTGAGTAGTCGCGTCGGAAACATGTCACCGCCTGTGCAGGTAGAGAGATCACGTCGGGGTCACCAACTTTGTAAGGCGGGGAACCACCCACTGGTCCAACGACGGTTTCCAGAGGCGTGGCGAAGGATTCTCGCATTCTAATCTTTCCTTTCACATTAGATAATAAGATTTGGATTAATGTATTACTTCATTTTTGTTATTGACCTTTATCTGACTCCATTTAGATAAAACAATAAATATTTGCATAAGTTGTTATTTTACTAGTAGTATAATTTTGATGGATGTTTGTCTAGTTATTCTGATTAAGCTCTGGCATTACACTCGTTCATTCGGTTCACACAGTCGCACAAGATCCTAGTATGGGCCCTATAATTAACATACTGGTCAACGGTCATAAGCGAATCAGTATTGGTCGCTGCCAGAGGTTGGACTATATGCTTGCGGCCGCTCTCTGCGTGCTCAACTTTAAACATACTTTATTTAGTCCCCTTAGAGGTGACACTTAATTATTACAATAATTATTTCTAACCACAGATAATGAATAGAATAATATTGAAATAATCAGAGGTTGAGGCTGACCCTATTTAGAGTGATTAGAAATGTTACTCTAAACGGAAATACATATTGTTAGCCTCCACGCTTCTAAGTACACTTAAACTAACGCCAAGTGCTAGTCGTATCTCTAAAATCCTCAGTTGATGTGTTATTCACTATCTAACTGGGATTTAGGCCGATCCTAGCCTGATTTCCAGTCCTTACGGTAACTGCGGATGCAACGTTATTACTTGCAGTGTCAACATTTACCGAGCAACACAGAATAAAATTAAACATAACAATTTATTAACCAGGTAAGAAAATCACAATTCAAAGCCAATTTATAGTTCAATTAAAATAAAACATAAATACAAACCAATAGTATTTACATTTAAACAGGAAATATAAAACCTTTCATACCTGGTACGAGACTACACACAGTAATCGTGGGATATCTGTTTACAGATTCCCTGAATTGTTGGTCAGTTCTCCTTAAATACCCAGATAGAGTAAGCATTATGTAAACATTATTTAGTCATGGAAGTTTGCATTGATTGGTTCTTACAGACCTGTGGGAGGCACCTCGCCTGTATACATCTGTAGTGGGCATGCCCTTGTATAGAGTTATGTTTTCTTTAACTTTATTAAAACCTTTTTATTATTTGTTCTATTGCTGTGGGAATGGGACCTGTGTACCAGTCGCGATAAACCTTTGTAAAGAAATGAAACATGAACATTTTCTGTCGTTATTTACATGTGATATGACCTTTCTTACACATAATCATCCGTGTGCTGTAGAATGTTCTGTGTTGAGGATGTAACAGGAAAAGGAGGGGAAGAGGGTCAGACACTTGTCTGCAGATCCACCATTTGTATGGAGATGTGGTGGTCAAGACCAAGGGTAGCTCTCCGGGAGCCTACTGTATTCCAGGAAATGTTCTGGTTCTCGAAAGGGGTTGCGGGTCGTTAGTCCCCTGCCGTGAGTCCTGGAGGAAAACGTGTTAGGGCCCACATCCTGGCCCACACCCCTCTCGGGCATCCATGCTGTGTTCTCGGGGGGGGGCCGACCTTTTGGTCAGGATCAAGCAAAAGTCTTACAGGTTTCCCACTTGGCCCCGTGGGCTTAATTTGAATAGGGTACCTGGGGTCAGACAAAGCAATTTATTTATTTATTTATTTATTTTTAGAGTCTTTGGAACACGGGTATCTGCAGTGGGCTGAGGGCAAGGGCGCGTGTGTGGATTCTTGTGTAGATCGTATGAGGTGTCTGAAGTAACAGCACTGGAGCATGGTGAAGGTGAAGATCAGGGCACTGCCAATGGCACATCCCCGGAACATCCAGTCCCACCAGGTGTAGGTGTACTGTGCTGACCAAGTGGATGAACTGGATAAAAGTTGTGCTTTTCGTGCCAGGTTGGTTTCAACCTGTGCTTGGTTTAGGTGGTATTCAGTTTGCAGGATCAGTCTTTGTGTCAGGTCCATCGCGTCAACCACAGCTTGGGTGCCTTGCTCATAGAAAGTGTCATCCCACCATGGTGAGGTCTCTGTGTCCAGTGGCAATCTTCCTAAAATGTTGACTTGGCCCATTGAAAAGTCCTCTGTCACTTCCAAACAGAACGAGTGATTAGCAGAGCAGGTCAGTCCTCCGTAGGTAAAGGAATTCATTTCACTGACAACGCACCACTGTGTGTGAGACACCTGGACAACATCAGAATAACCATGCAGTGACTGAACATTAATAAGTTTGGTGTTGTTGGGAGAGAAAGGTTGCAAAGTGTTACATGTACAGATAACATAATTGTGTGTTTCATGGCAACATGTGCGACTGGTAAACAAGGTCTCAGTACCCTTTTGTGTCATGTATCCAGTGAGGTGATCCCATTTAATTACCTGATCCTTCACTACCACGCCAATCGAGCGTATGGTAGTGGAATTTGGAAAAACCTGATCTGGGTGTATCAAAGGAAAACTGACGAAAAATCCAATACATCCATTACATTCATTTCCTGTAAACATCATTATGGTGGATAGTAACTCAGAATATCTTACATTTTCATTTTCCTGATTCATACCACCTATGTAGATCTAAGATGTCTATGAGGTCATTCAAAACATGTCTAGGCGTTTTGTACAGGCGAAGATCTAGGATTTCTTGTCTAGCAGCAGTGAATAGATCTTGTGCATATGTCCTACAGGCTAAGTCACGTTCAATGGTACGGGTTTGGTTGAATAATGTGTGGCTGATCGCAAGAAGCGCCTGCGCTTCGGATCGAACCGCTTTATGATATTTTCATTGCTATTTGTGATATGTTGAAAACCAGTGGCCACCTGGTTCGCAAACCATGTTGAGAATTGTGATTGTTTGGTAATTTTGTAGTTGTTAGCAATGGAATTAACTGAGCCGAAGAGACCTGCTATGTTTCCGAGTAGGTCTCGTTTTGAGCGTGCAGGTGAGATTTGCACGGCAAGTCTGTTTTTGTAGTCATAAATTAAATCATCGATTCGTGACTGTAGCCATGCATAGGTCTTATCATTGTAATCACAGTGATTGATATAAGCAGATAGGATGTTGGAAATATTGTATGATACATGTGTCATCACTAGATTCACATCATGAAATAATGTCTTGTTAATATTCCCTTTAATCAGTCCACCAGGAGGAATAGGATATAGTTTTGGACATTCCTTTGGTTTGCTATATCCACAAGTGGTTAAATTAAAACAATGTTTCATTATCCATGAGCAATTCTGTGGCCCGGTGTAATTATCTGGGTCATTGACACATTTTCCCATAATACATGCCTTCTCTCCGGCTAGTCCAGACAAAGGCTTCAGGTTGATTTTTATGAGGTACATATGAAGTTATATCAAATTTATATTCGGTATGACTCATATGCGTAGTGTTGATTGTTTCAGTGTGTGTACACCTATATATTGCGGGTTCTAAATTTTGGTTAAATAACAGATTTTAGGATCTAATCCATTGTTGATTTTTTCATAGAGAGTGCGCATACTCCCAATTTTGCTCCTGGTTCTGCTTTAAGTTGATACCAGGCCGTTATGTTGTGAAAAGATGTGCGTGCGGTGTGTCACCTGAAATGTTTACTATAGGGAGATGGTCGGAGCCTACTTTACAGCAAATTTTAGTTGCGCAATTTGGTTCCGGTACTACTCCGGGAGGCCACGTGACTAGTTCTCTGGTTGAAAGTGTACTGAAAAATGTGGATGACCTCTTAGTGTATTTCCATACCCATCTCCCACATTCCAGTGTGTGTGTGAGCGAAACCCTTTGACCCAGCTTGATGCAAGTGGGTCCAGAAACTTTCCTCTCGTCCGGTCTCCATGGAATTGCTGCAGTCAACCTAGGAGATGAAACAGAGAGAAACTTTAATAATTATTGATTAGCAGAACCTTTGAAGATTTTGCACTGGGACATGTGGTACCATTTCAACTTCCCCTTGACACTTATGGCCACACAGCTATTGCATAAAGCTTTTATCTCATGTGGTCCATGCCATCTGGGTGTGAATGGACCCTGTTTTATAAACACCCGAATCATGATCATGTCACCTCGGTAAATTTGATCTCAAGTTGGGTTAAATTGTGCATCATTCATTAGGTCAGACTGTTGCTGTTTTAAGGTGGTTTGTGTTTGTAACACTGCCAGTCTTTGTTGTAATTGTGTTAGTACAGTCTGTTGTTTTGCAAGCACAAGGGGTCCCAGATCTGCTGGGGTAATTTCTGGGTCTATGGGTAGTTTCATGACTCTGCCTGTCATGAGTTCAAATGGGCTGATGCCTGTGGCTTTGGATGGGGTTGCTCGCAAGACTGTCAGAACTGTTGGCAGTGCATCAGTCCACCTGTTTTGATGTTGCATTATTTGTTTGGAGATGCTTTCTTTTATCGAACGATTTGCCCGTTCCACCATACCTGAGCTTTGCGGCCTGTATGGAACGTGAAATCTTTGTTTGATATGTAGCATTTCACATATGTGTTTCATTATCTGACCTGTGAAGTGTGTTCCTTGGTCAGACTCGATCTGAGTTGGTGTTCCCCAGATTGGCAGGATTTGATTTGCCATTACTCGTGCCACGGTGCGTGCGCTGTTGTCGCGAGTTGGAATTGCGTCTACCCATTTAGAGAATTTATCAATTATGACGAGACAATAGCGATATCCCCCCTTGGCAGTGGGTAATGGACCAATAAAATCTAGCTGTAAGAATTCCCATGGTCCTTTGGGTGGTTCTGGGCGACACAAGTTTGTACGTCCAGTTCTACCCTGGTTGATGGTGGCACATATGAGACATGTGTTGCACCATCTCTCAATGTCTGATGCCATTTTTGGCCACCAGAAGTTTTTCTGTATCAGCTGTTGTGTTTTGGGAGCTGATACATGCGCATAATCATGGTATAATTTAATCACTGGTTTCTGGAGGGCCTCTGGAACGATGTATTTACCATCTCTGAGAATCATACCTTCTACGATGCTGATTAGCTGATCCTGCTGCAGTTGCGGTACAAGTTCTCCGTCTGACACCCATAGCTCTTGCTGGTATTGTTTTAAGTCAATGGGAGCAACCTGTATCGCACTCACAGAAGGGGCAATCAGCTCGTCAGGCTGCCATTCAGTCCCTTTAGTGGCTGCAAGTTTTGCAAGTTTGTCAACGTTGTTGTTATTTTTCTCGTGCTCGTCGGTGCTATTAGTGATGTGCGCGCGTACTTTAATGACTGAGATTGGAGAGTTGTGTGTTTTAATTGCTTGCCAAATCGCGGTGATTGTGTCAAAATGTTTTATTGGCTTTCCAGCGGATGTGAGAAACTTTCGTAATTGCCATTGAGCCATAAAGTCATGGACGACGCCATATGCATATCTGCTATCGGTGTACACGCAAAGTGGTTCTGGGTGTGTTTTAATGGCTTCAAGCAATGCAATCAATTCAGCTTCTTGTGCGGATTTGTTTGCTGGCAATTTTATTAACAATTGTTTTGAATCTGAGTTGAGGGGGTGGGGGGTCCACACGGCACATCCTGTATGAAAATTGCCATCATGCCAATATCTGGATCCATCAATGTATACTGGTGTTTGATTGTCAAATTGTATATCATAAACTGGACTTTGTATTTCATGTTTCGTTTGGCATGTGTGTGGTGGCCTCCATCTCCCCCAAGAGATGTGGTAAAATTCTTGCGTTTACCATAGTAATGTTGCGCGCTTGGATGTCTGCCAACCATCGCGCCAGTCTTTGACGATACTCCTTTGATTCGGCCCTGTAACAGCATTTGCACTGGCGTGTGCATTGTGTGCACGACAACAGATTGAAAACCAACAATGGGTTCTGTTGTTGTTAACATCCAATGGACCGCAAGAACGTGCTGTGTACATGGGTCGAATCCCTGTTCAACGGGAGATTTCTTACGGCTATAGTATGCAATCGGGCGCAACTTTCCTCCGTGGTCTTGTGCTAGCACTCCACTCAGAGTATTTTCATGCGCATCAATCTGTATATGAAAAGGCTTCGATGGATTGGGCAAACCCAGAGCGGGTGCGGCACACAGCTGTTGTTTTAAATCTGTAAAAGCCTGTTCGTGTTCTTCTGCCCATTCGAGGACATCAGACGGTTTTGATTTTCCCTTTAAGAGGCGTATAGTGGCGCGGCTATGTTTGCAAAGTCAGGGATGAAATCTCTTAAGTAATTTGCGGTACCCAAGACTTTCTGCAGAGAGTTTAGTGTGTGCGGACGAGGCAGTTCAGCAACGCATTTACGTCTGTCCTCTGTCAATGCCTTGTGGCTTTGGGTGATTGTATAACCTAGGTATTGAACTTGTTTTTGTGCAATTTGGGCCTTTTCTTTGTTCAATTTAAAGCCAGCTTTACCTAGTGTTAACAGCACTTCATCGACAAGTTGTAAGTGCTCATCGAATGAGTCTTCGGTTGCAATTAGTATGTCGTCGACATAGTGCATTACATTACCGGTTCTAATTACGGGTTGTAGTGCGTCCTCTAACGCACGATGAAAAATCGATGGTGAGTTATGCAGACCCTGCGGTACGCGTTGCCAGGTATATTGTATTTGGTTCACAGTGAAGGCCAATTTCCATTGGTCTTCACGTCTAACCTTGATGGACCAGAAACCATTCTTTATATCGAGTACGGTAAACCACGATGCTCTATTGGAGATTTGTGTCAACAAGGTTGAGGGGTTTGCAACGATGGGTGTAGCTTTGGGCAAAACTTTGTTAAGACGTTGGTAGTCAATGCAAAGACGCCATTTACCATTTGGTTTTGGAACGGGCAGACACGGAGAGTTTGTGGTCGAACTACATCGTCTGACTATACCTCTGATTTCAAGCTGCTGGACTATTTCATGCACTGCTGTTTCAGCCTCAGGCTTGATGCGGTATTGTCTTTGTGGGGGAGGTGGCTCTCCTTCAATACACACAACAAAATCAATCAGGCCACAGTCATGTTCATGATTAGCCCAAACAGCGCTGTGCTTGTCAATCAACTGTTGAATGGGATCTGTAGTGGAGATGGACATAATGCTGACTACGTTCCGTGGTGGACGTTTTTTCACTGTCTTATTAGTTTGAATTTCAATTTGTTTTTCAAAACAATGAATGACAAAACCATGTTTTTTCATAATGTCCATTCCCAGTACAGTCCCCTCACTGTTGTTTGGCAAGTACCAGAAAGGTTCTTCAATTATGGCTATGCCTAAGTCAAGTCGAGCGGGCTGGGTTTGTGTTGCTACCATTAGCGTGTCGCCGATGCCTTTTATGTGTATGGTTTCGTCTGTTAATGGCAATCGAATGTTTGTACATGAGCATGCTGCGCCGGTATCAATAAGTACATCAGCTAATTGGCCTCCTAAATTAGCTCTTATTTTGATCCGGTTGCCGCTCTTAATTATGTTCCCTATAGCAATGGAGGCCACGCACCCCTATGGGAAACTGTATTTTTCTGGCGCCGAACTCGCAACGATTGCTCCGTTCTGTGATTCATTTTGTTTTTTTAATGTGGCGAGCAGTATGTTAACTAGCTCCGGTCTTTTCAGAGGGATCGGTTTGGGTTTGCATTTGCTGTCTGTCCCCATGTTTTTTAAAGCAGTCTTTGGTGTGGTGATTGTTTTTTCTGCAAAAGTTACAATATTTGTGTTGGGATCTCGGGTAGGGTTTATCCTTGCCCTGTCCTTCTGTTGTCCACTGTGCCAATGGCACAAGGTTTATTTTTCCATCTATTTTCTATTTTTGTGCCCCAGTCTACTACTGCTCTAAAT
This sequence comes from Silurus meridionalis, assembly GCF_014805685.1. Classification (NCBI taxonomy): domain Eukaryota; kingdom Metazoa; phylum Chordata; class Actinopteri; order Siluriformes; family Siluridae; genus Silurus; species Silurus meridionalis. Next base: position 33,145 of record NW_025804742.1, on the reverse strand, counting down.
GTGTTCTCTGCTGGATCCACACCATTTAACAGTGCCTTTTGGATCGGGGGGCCAGCGTGATTTTTTATCATTTGTAACAATACCTCATTATCACGACTTGCATCTTCAAACCCAGAATGCTCTTTATATGTTACCCATAGTCGCTCCATAAGTTTCAAACACTTCGTTGGGTGCTTGTTTTATATCTAAAATTCTGTCCCAGTCTACGTAGGTTGGCCCTCTTAAGTTTAGCAGCGCCGCTTTTAACCGTTCATAAATTGCATCATTGGTTTCGTCATTTTTTCTCTCTATTATGTCTCCGGATTTCATTTCAGCGGTCAATTTTGGTTTAATTTCCTCGGGAATGGTGAGGAGTGCTATTTGCCACACGTCTCGGACTTCTAGTCTGTATACTGTTGCTTGTAACATTAAAGTTTCCCAATATGGCTGGAACGGGCCCTTCGAGGCATCATCCCTACGACCTGTTTATGTCGTGAACACTCTTCGCATGTTAATGGACGACTAATAGTTGTAATCTCGTCGTTTGCGTTTGTTACGGTTTTTAGTACGGCTACTTCGACTGAATTTTGCGGAACATCGTTCGATTTTGCTCTCGTTTTCATTGGGCTTATCTGATTAGCACCCTCAGGCTCTTGCATTGGAGCTCGTTTACGAGCATCTCTCTGCATTTTAGCCCCTAACGCAGTTATTTCATCATCTTCGCTATCGCTTTTTGTTCCGGTGTTCAACATGTCATTTATGGCTGCTTGTTTAATTGCAGCTACGGGGACACCCGAATGATCGCAGCAGTCTTGAGCGCGGATATATAATTGTTACCGTTTTTGAGTTTCTTTTTAAGTTCGTGAATTTTTTTAGCCATTGTCTCGCTCTGTCTTGCCCAGCTTTGTTTTTCGTATGCGAGCAGTCGACCTGAGCTCGTAGCCTTGTTAGTTCATCGGAACGTGAGTTTTCAATCTCTTTTATGCTTGCTATTGTCCGCTCGTTTTTGGTTATGGTTGTCAAATCGTTGCGACGCAACAGGTAAACAATAGCGAGGGGAGTCTTTTTATATTTAAATTTTGTTTTCAGTTTATGGCCCTCGGCAGAATACCAGGATATGATTTCATTATTGCTCCATGTGAGATTTAGTCCCTTTTCTTTTAACAGAACAAGGGTGTTTTTTAGCTTTAACACGGCTGTTTCCATTATTTCCTCCTCTACACTGCTTCTATAATGTCCCTGAGAATCCATGTTTTCTCTAAATTCTTATGCCCCACCGGATTTCAACGGTCTCCGGTCTAACAATGGGCATACCGGCCCGTTCTAATTTATGTGTCTATATTGGGTGTGCAAAACTTTCCCTCAACACTTCTAATAGGCAAAAAGGAACGAACTTACCATAGCAGCTGTAGGCAGAGAAGGAGAAGATCAAACCTCATATCTTCTGTGGGAATCCAAACTGAGTAGTCGCGTCGGAAACATGTCACTCGCCTGTGCAGGTAGAGAGATCACGTCGGGGTCACCAACTTTGTAGGCGGGGAACCACCCACTGGTCCAACGACGGTTTCCAGAGGCGTGGCGAAGGATTCTCGCGCGTTCTAATCTTTCCTTTCACATTAGATAATACGATTTGGATTAATGTATTACTTCATTTTTGTTATTGACCTTTTATCTGACTCCATTTAGATAAAACAATAAATATTTGCATAGGTTGTTATTTTACTGATAGTATAATTTTGATGGATGTTTGTCTAGTTATTCTGATTAAGCTCTGGCATTACACTCGTTCATTCGGTTCACACAGTCGCACAAGATCCTAGTATGGGCCCTATAATTAACATACTGGTCAACGGTCATAAGCGAATCAGTATTGGTCGCTGCCAGAGGTTGGACTATATGCTTAAGCGGCCGCTCTCTGCGTGCTCAACTTTAAACATACTTTATTTAGTCCCCTTAGAGGTGACACTTAATTATTACAATAATTATTTCTAACCACAGATAATGAATAGAATAATATTGAAATAATCAGAGGTTGAGGCTGACCCTATTTAGAGTGATTAGAAATGTTACTCTAAACGGAAATACATATTGTTAGCCTCCACGCTTCTAAGTACACTTAAACTAACGCCAAGTGCTAGTCGTATCTCTAAAATCCTCAGTTGATGTGTTATTCACTATCTAACTGGGATTTAGGCCGATCCTAGCCTGATTTCCAGTCCTTACGGTAACTGCGGATGCAACGTTATTACTTGCAGTGTCAACATTTACCGAGCAACACAGAATAAAATTAAACATAACAATTTATTAACCAGGTAAGAAAATCACAATTCAAAGCCAATTTATAGTTCAATTAAAATAAAACATAAATACAAACCAATAGTATTTACATTTAAACAGGAAATATAAAACCTTTCATACCTGGTACGAGACTACACACAGTAATCGTGGGATATCTGTTTACAGATTCCCTGAATTGTTGGTCAGTTCTCCTTAAATACCCAGATAGAGTAAGCATTATGTAAACATTATTTAGTCATGGAAGTTTGCATTGATTGGTTCTTACAGACCTGTGGGAGGCACCTCGCCTGTATACATCTGTAGTGGGGCATGCCCCTTGTATAGAGTTATGTTTTCTTTAACTTTATTAAAACCTTTTTTTATTATTTGTTCTATTGCTGTGGGAATGGGACCTGTGTACCAGTCGCGATAAACCTTTGTAAAGAAATGAAACATGAACATTTTCTGTCGTTATTTACATGTGATATGACCTTTCTTACACATAATCATCCGTGTGCTGTAGAATGTTCTGTGTTGAGGATGTAACAGGAAAAGGAGGGAAGAGGGTCAGACACTTGTCTGCAGATCCACCATTTGTATGGAGATGTGGTGGTCAAGACCAAGGGTAGCTCTCCGGGGAGCCTACTGTATTCCAGGAAATGTTCTGGTTCTCGAAAGGGGTTGCGGGTCGTTAGTCCCCTGCCGTGAGTCCTGGAGGAAAACGTGTTAGGGCCCACATCCTGGCCCACACCCTCTCGGGCATCCATGCTGTGTTCTCGGGGGGGGGCCGACCTTTTGGTCAGGATCAAGCAAAAGTCTTACACACTCTTCTCCACCCACTCCACCCTGCCTGCACTCTTTTCTTTACTTCTCTAACACACTCTCCATTACTTTGCACTGTTGACCCCAGGTACCTGAACTCCTCCACCTTCTTCACCTCTTTTCCCTGCAACCGCATCACTCCACTGCCCTCCCTCTCATTCACACACATGTACTCTGTCTTACTCCTACTGACTTTCATTCCCCTTCTCTCCAGCGCATATCTCCACCTCTCCAGGCTCTTCTCAACCTGCTCTCTACTCTCACCACAAATCACAATATCATCTGCAAACATCATAGTCCAGGGAGACTCCTGTCTGACCTCGTCCGTCAACCTGTCCATCAAGTCAAGTCAAGTCAAGTTTATTTGTATAGTGCTTTTCACAACAGACATTGTCTCAAAGCAGCTTTACAGAAATCAACAGTGATGGTAAATGGTGTGTATTTATCCCTGATGAGCAGCCGTGGCGACTGTGGCAAGGAAAAACTCCCTTAGATGTTATGAGGAAGAAACCTTGAGAGGAACCAGACTCAAAAAGCGAACACATCCTCATCTGGGTGACATCAAGAGTTTGATCATAAATCTTTCAACAATAAAGAACACTGGACAGTGAGAACTAACATGATTACTGGAGTATAAGATTATAAGTAATGTTCTTTCTGCAGTCTTATACAGTCTATATGGTTAGTAGCTCCGAGTTTTATGAGCTCAGCATTTGTGATCACCACAGATCCAGCTTCAGCTTCTCCATGCCAGAGCCTTTAAACACTCCAGGAGGTCCAATTTCAAAACTCCACACATGTAGCGGGATCCAAATGGCACTGGTACGTCTCTAGATGGTTCGGGATGTTTGTGAGTTCGGCATCTACTTCTTCAAAGGTCCGTAATCATCACGAGGTGGGAGGTGACTGGAGCTGGCCAAACCTCAGGGTGTCTCGGGATGGGGAGAGAAAGAGAAGCAGTGGAGAGGAATTAGCGTAGCTGCTGTTCATGATATTAACAGCACAAGTTGATAATGTGCATGTGATCAGATGTTCTGGAGCACAAGGTTATGATGTGAGACGTATGTTATGTGTAGGCTTTGCTAAAAAGATATTTTTTAATCTACACTTAAACTGGGAGAGTGTGTCTGAGCCCCGAACACCGTCAGGAAGGCTATTCCAGAGTTTAGGAGCTAAATGTGAAAATGCTCTACCACCTTTAGTGGACTTTGCTATTCTAGGAACTACTAGAAGCCCAGAGTTTTGAGATCTCAGGAGCGTGGCGGATTGTAGCGTGTTAAAAGACTGGATAGATATATGGGAGCCAAACCATTTAGTGCTTTATAAGTGAGGAGTAATAGTTTGTAGTCTATTCGAAACTTAACAGGAAGCCAATGTAGGGACGATAAGATCGGGGTTATGTGATCATATTTTTTTGACCTTGTAAGAACTCTGGCTGCTGCATTCTGGACTAACTGAAGCTTGTTTATTAATGATGCAGGACATCCACCTAGTAACGCATTACAGTAGTCTATTCTGGAGGTCATGAACGCATGGACGAGCTTCTCTGCATCGGATATGGACAACATATTTCTTAGCTTAGAAATATTTCTAAGGTGAAAGAAGGCTGTTTTTGTAACTTGATTGATGTGATTTTTGAAAGACAAGTCGCTGTCTAAAATAACACCCAGGTCTTTTACCGTTGAACTAGTGGTTACAGAACATCTGTCTAAATGCAGGTTGAGATGCTGGAGCGTCTGTATACTAGTTTTGGGCCGATGAGCAAAATCTCAGTCTTATCAGAATTTAAAAGTAGAAAGTTATGGGTCATCCAATCTCTTAGTTCCTTAACACACTCAGTTATCCGGGTTAATTGAGCTGTATCGCCTGGTTTAGATGAAATATATAGCTGAGTATCATCAGCATAACAATGGAAGCTAATTCCATGCCTTCTAATAATATTTCCTAACGGAAGCATGTATATTGTGAAGAGCAGGGGTCCTAGAACTGAACCTTGCGGCACGCCATAATTTACTTGCATTAGCCTGGGTAGCTCTCCATTTAAATCTACGAAATGGTAACGATCGGACAGGTAGGATTTAAACCAGCTTAATGCCTGTCCCTGAATGCCGATGTAATTTAGTTTTCCTCCATTTTCTCTCCAGATTACGTGCTGTTCTCTTGAGGGCATGTGTATGACTATTATACCAAGGTGCAGGTGCTTGTTCTCTAACCTTTTTTAACCGGATAGGGGCAACAGTGTCTAATGTGCTAGTGAGGATAAGGTCTATGTTCTTAGTTATCTCATCAAGATTATTAGTAGTTATGGGTTTAGTGAGAAATTGAGATAAATCAGGCAGGTTATTTATGAATCTGTCCTTAGTGGTTGGAACAATAGTCCTACCAAGTCGATAACGTGGTGCAACACGGCTAATCTGCTCTACCGGTAGTGTGTACAGTATGAGGTAATGGTCTGTGATGTCATCACTCTGAGGTAAAATATCTATATCAGTGACGTCTGCTCCGTGGGATATTATTAAGTCTAGTGTGTGGTTAAAACGGTGAGTTGGTCTGGTGACGTTTTGTTTAACCCCAAAAGAGTTTAATAAGTCAACAAATGATAATCCTAGAGCATCGTTTACATCATCTACATGAATATTAAAATCTCCTACAAGCAGCACTTTATCAAAATTGATCAAGAGATCTGATAGAAAACAAGCAAACTCTTGAAGAAAATCAGCGTAGGGCCCTGGGGGTCTGTACACGGTGACCAGAGCGAGTTTTCTATGTCTGTCTGAAAGTACAATTTTAAGAACGAGCACTTCAAATGATTTAAAGCTGAATCCTAATATCTGACTAACATTAAGGGAAGCAGTATAAATGGTTCCTACACCCCCCCCACGACCAGTCTGACGGGGCTCATGCTTAAAAACATATCCTGACGGTGTCGACTGCTTAGACCCATATAATCACCTGGTTTAATCCAGGTCTCAGTGAGACAGAGTGCATCGAGATTATTCTCTGTGATCATCTCATTTATAATCAGTGCTTTGGGTGCAAGTGATCTAATGTTTAAAAGACCAAACTTTAAAACTTTTTGGTGTTTGTTTATCTGGCATTTTTCAGTTTTAACTGCAATAAGATTATGTCTGGATCTTGTGTATTTACTTCTTGGTTTTGCTACACGAGGGATAGATACGGTTTCTATAAACTGGGCTGTGTGTGAACTTGTAACTATTTGGTTTGTTGTATAAATATTCTCATTGTCGAAGATTTCCTGATGTCTTACCAGTCAGATGGTGTGAAGTATCCTGGAGATGTTATCTGATAGCACTGCTGCTCCAACTCTGCTGGGGTGCAGGCCATCAGGGCGGAAGAACCTAGGACGCTCCCAGAAACAGTTCCAGTTATTAACAAAGAGAAGTTTATGTTCTCAACACCATGACTGTAACCATTCATTTAGAGCTAAAAGTCTACTAAACTTCTCAGCCCCTCGCTGGTAAGTGGGAAGAGGTCCTGACACTATGATCCTCGTTGTGGGTGATGTGCTGTGTACCGTCTCCACCAGGATCCTGAAATCCCTCTTTAATATCTCCGTTTGTCTCCATCACCACTGCAAACAGGAAAGGGCTCAGGGCCGATCCTTGATGCAGTCCAACCTTCACCCTGAACCAGTCTGTCGTACCTACTGCACACTTCACTGCCGTCACACTGTCCTCATACATGTCCTTCACCACCCTCACATACTTCTCTGACACACCTGACTTCCTCATACAATACCACAACTCCTCTCTTGGCACTCTGTCGTACGCTTTCTCTAAATCCACAAATACACAATGCAATTCCTTCTGTCCTTCTCTATACTTCTCCATCAACATCCTCAAAGCAAATAAGGCATCTGTGGTGCTCTTCCTTGGCATGAAACCATACTGTTGCTCACAGATGGTCACCTCTTCTCTCAGCCTGGCTTCCACTACTCTTTCCCATAACTTCATGGTGTGACTGATCAACTTAATTCCCCTGTAGTTACTGCAGGTCTGCACATCTCCCTTATGCTTAAAGATCGGTACCAGCACACTCCTTCTCCATTCCTCAGGCATCCTCTCCCCTTCCAGAATCCTGTTAAACAATCTGGTTAAAAACTCCACTGCCATCTCTCCTAAACATCTCCACGCTTCTACCGGTATGTCATCTGGTCCAACCGACTTTCCATTCTTCATCCTCTTAATCGCTGCTCTCACTTCCTCCTTACTAATCCTATCTACATCCTGCTTCACCAACTCCACATCATCCAACCTTCTCTCTGTGATTTTCCTCATTCATCAGCTGCTCAAAATACTCCCTCCACCTTCTCAACACACTCTCCTCACTAGTCAACACATTTCCTCTCCATCCTTTATTGCTCTAACTTGCAGTACATCCTTCCCAGCTCGGTCCCTCTGCCTGGCCAATCGGTATAAATCCTTTTCTCCTTCCTTAGTGTCCAACCTCTTATACAGCTCCTCATTTGCCTTTTCCTTGGCTTTCGCCACATCCCATTTTACCTGCTGCCGCATCTCCTTGTACTCCTGCCTACTTTTCTTATCACTCTGTCGATCCCACTTCTGTTTTGCCAACCTCTTTCCCTAATGCTCTCCTGCACTTCCTCATTCCACCACCACGTCTCCTTGTCTTGCTTTCTATTTCCAGATGTCACACCAAGTACTTTTCTAGCTGCCTCCTCATCACTCCTGCAGTAGTTGCCCAATCATCCGGCACCTCTTCACCACCACCAAGCCCCTGTCTGACCTCTTCCCTGAACCTCACACTACACTCTTCCTCCTTCAGTTTCCACCATCTTATTCTTCTTTCAATCCTTACTTTCCTCCTCTTCTTCTTCGCCTCCAAAACCATCCTACAGACCACCATCCGATGCTGTCTAGCTACACTGTCCCCCGCCAACACCTTACAGTCTCCAATCTCCTTCAGGTTGCATCTCCTGCATAGCACATAGTCCACCTGTGTGCACCTTCCTCCACTCTTATCGTCACCCTATGATCCTCCTTCTTCTTAAAATACGTGTTCACCACTGCCATTTCCATCCTTTTAGCAAAATCTACCACCATCTGCCCTTCCACATTCCTCTCCTTAAAACCATACCTACCCATCACCTCCTCATCACCTCTGTTCCTTCACCTACATGCCCATTAAAGTCTGCCCCAATCACCAATCGTTCTTTCCTAGGTACACCATCTAACACTTCATCTAATTCACTCCAAAATCTTTCCTTTTCCTCCATCTCACAGCCAACTTGTGGAGCATAGGCACTGATGACATTTATCATCATCCTTCAACTTCCACCTTCACGATCATCACCCTATCAGAAACTCTCTTCACCTCTACTACACTCTTACTGTACTCTTCCTTCAGAATCACCCCTACACCATTTCTCTTCCCATCCACACCATGATAAAACAGTTTAAACCCACCTCCAATGTTCCTTGCCTTACTCCCTTTCCACTTGGTCTCCTGAACACACAGCATATCTACCTTTCTCCTCTCCATCATATCAGCTATCTCTCCCTTTACCCGTCATAGTACCAACATTTAAAGTACCAACCCGAACCTCTACTCTCCTACACTGCTCCTTTTCCTGCCATCTCTGTAGACGTCTTCCTCCTCTCCTTCTCCTCCTTCAGCCAACAGTAGCCCAATTTCTACCGGTACCCTGTCGGCTAACGATACCTGTGGCGGTCGTTGTTAACCCGGGCCTCGACCGATCCGGTATGAAATTCTCCTTTGTGATCCGCATATTTGATTTGGCACATGTTTTACGCTGGATGCCCTTCCTAACGCAACCCTCCACATTTACCCGGGCTTGGGACCGGCACTAAGAGTGCACTGGCTTGTGCCCCCCTAATGGCTGGGTTGGAAGACATGATGCTACACAGTGGAAAACATGTCCCTGTCCCAACTTTTTTTGAGATGTGTTGCAACCATTAAATTAAAAATGACCTTATTTTTTCCCTGAAATTTGTACATTTCCTTAGTTTTAACATTTGGTTCTCTATTTTCTATTGTGAATAAAATATAGGGTTAAGTGATTTGCATTCTGTTTAATTTACATTTAACGCAGCATCACAACTTGTTTAAAACTAGGGTCGTAATTCCAGCAGTTCTTGAGTAAACACTGCTTGTTGTTCAGTGACGTCACAATGAGCTGTGGTTCCTTTGTGACTTTTGTTTGAGTTATATATTCATTAACAGTGATCTTTCACTTGTGATTTATTTTATAAATAAATAATTGTAATGTCTGTTAATGGAGTGTTAAATAGATCACACATAATGTACATGTAGAATGTTAGTGTGTAGATGAAGTATATTACTGTAATATGCTCTAATTTCAGTATTATGGATATGTGCTGTATCGGACACGACTGCCACGGAACCTTCCAGATCAAACACCACTGATCTCTCCACTGAACGGCATCCACGACCGCGCCTACGTCTCTGTCAACGGGGTGAGTGTGTTTGTCTGTGTGTGTGTGTGTGTGTGTGTGTGTGTGTGTGTGTGTGTGTGTGTGTGTGTGTGTGTGTGTGTGTAATTTAATGTAATGCAATGTAATTTTTCTAAACTCACAGCAGTCATCACTTGTAACAGACTGTACATTGTTTACAAAACTGCACTGTTCACATCTTTACATCAAAACCTCGTACTTACAGAATCACTGTTTAAACCTGTCATAAAAATACCATAGGAATGTTTTAGATTTCACACACACACACACACACACACACACACACACACACACACACACACACAGAGGAATCATAAAAAATCTGAATAGAAATGCAATAGTCAGATCACAACAGTGTTTCCCTACAAAAATAAAGAAGAGTCTCCTGCTGCAGTGTTTCTCTCCCGGTGTTCTGTAAAACACTTCCCTGTCCCATGTTCTCATCTTCTCATTCTTACCCAAACATCTCCAGGCCTGCATCTGGTCTGCTGTGAGGTCATTGTATGCATGGCTAAGTACAAGGTGGGTGGAGAAGGTGAAATGAGATGTTATTCCACACACTGACTCTATATCAGCTCTACAGATTTATGTTGCTCATCCAGGAATTTATTTGAGAAGAGATGCATTACAAGATGAGGTATGAGTACCATCACAACATCTGATATAGCTGTACACATGGTACTCCACTCAGAAGCCATGCCTCTGACCACCACAGCTATCTTATCTTCCTCTTCTCACTACTGGACTTCCACTGTGACCTGGATCACATGCTGTCTGTGTGCCATCACTTGAAACAACACTCTATAAACTCGTACCCAAGAACCTTTATTTGTCACTTATACATCACAGCTCAGTGAAATTCTTTTCTGTTTTCAGTTTGTTCAGAAGCTGGGGTAAGAGCGCAGGGTCAGCAGCCATGATACAGTGACTTTGGAGCACAGAGGGTTAAGGGTCTTGCTCAAGGGCCCAAGAGTGGCAGCTTGGCGATACTGGGGCCTGAACCCTCAACCGTTCAATTAGTAACCTTAACCACTGAGCTCCCACTTCCCACATCTGTTCACATCCCACACTGTGAATATCAGACCTGAACAAATAGGGAAAGTGGAACATGGACCATAGACACTTCTCCATTTGGTTGATGTTCCATGGTATCATGGTATTCCTATAGTGTAATGGATCTCATTCTCCTGAAACCTTCAAGATCTAAATACAGAATCTTGTTAATCAGTTTCTTTAAAAGTCCATATGAAGAGTAACGCAGCAGGTCCTGCTTAGTGTGAGGAAGTGAGTTTACTGTAATCAAATGAATTGAGTTTGAAGTGTTAATATGTGTGTGTGTGTGTGTGTGTGTGTTTAGGTGTATCTGGGTGTGATGGAGAGAGACATGATGCTGGTGATAAATGTGACTGGGCGTAAGGGAGATCTGTTGGACCTGTTAGTGGAGAACATGGGCAGAGTGAACTTTGGCCCCAAAATCAATGACTACAAGGTGAGAACTTTTACACGTCTTTGTGTTTGGAACACATGTTAAACGCTCAAGGTTAGATGAAGGTCTTAAGGTCTGAAGATTTGAGATAAAGTGAAACTGGAGTGAGTGTTACTGTGTACACACTTCAAACAGGGCATTCTGGGAAATCTGATCCTGGGTAACGACGTCCTCTCTGACTGGCTGATTTTTACGTTGGATATTGATGGAGTGATAGCGCATGGATGGCCACAGTCAGGATGGAGGTCAGATGGGATAGTGGAAGGAGATACTGGACCTAGTTTTTATTCTGGCACTTTAAAACCCAATGGAGTCTCCAGAGACACCTTCATCAAACTCAGCGGCTGGACCAAGGTACGTTAAATCCTCTAAACCTCACAAGCATAGAGAGACGTTAGGATGAAAACTAAAGCTTGGAGGAACATTGCAGAGATAGTTAGTGCTGCTGGTGAGTTATGTAGTGAATACATTTATCTAATAGGTGTATGAAGTTCAGTGGCGGGCAGTCAGGGTCAGCTAAGCCTTCTGTGCTGGACTAAACACTATCAGAAGCACTGACCTACATTTACAAAATAAACTGTATTTGTTCCATGAAATTGTATTAATTTATTAATCAGTTTCTTCTCTTCATGTGGTAGTGTTTCTCTCGGCTGCACTGCTTCCAGTACGTGTATGTGGATGGTAGATTTTTTGTCCAATCAGATTTCAGCCTCTATGTGCTGCCATGTGAATCTAATCTGCTCAGAGCCTTCAGAATCAGTACTGCTGGACTTTTACCATAGAGAATATTACCAACAGCTCTGTTTCTTTAACCAATCAGATTTCAGATTCTCCTCACAGAGCAGATCGCTGGCCCAGAATAGCGTCAGCATTGTTCCGTCCTCTGATTGGTTGGTCAGAGGGAAACTGTTACAGCCGAGTTTGACTGGTAAAACACGTGTGTAGCTCTGCACACGTTCATACATCTGAGTTACACTTTTTTATACCTACAGAGGAAGAGAAACTGATTTGATCTCAGACACTTAAAAATCTATTGTGAAGAAAAGCGAGACATGGTGAGGAGGTCAGTAGACCCTGAAGCTAGCTAGCGTGTCTCAGCCCAGGAAAGGGTTTGTTCTCCATATCCAGACCAGTGAATACGAGCGGTACCACTGGATTACAGCCTCTGGGGGGCGCTGCACATTGAGTCTGCAACTCTGGAGAGTAGGTTGTGTTTCATTTACATTTTAATGTTTTTGTCATGTTATTAGATAAATATTAATTGTGAACTGCTCCAGATGTTGTAGGTGCACAGTTGTGGTCGTAGTGTAGAGGTTTGGAGTCTTAACTGGGTTTGTTGTTTTAGTAAAATGGTTTTCACCTCCGTATGTGAAATGTCTCTCTGGTATTTCACGTGTTGTTTTTGTATTGTATTAATGGTTTCTATAATTGCGACGGGATCAGGTCAAGTCAAGAAGCTTTTATTGTCATTTCAACCATATCTAGCTAATGCAGTACACAGTGAAATGAAACAACATTCCTCCAGAACCCTGATGCTACATAAAACAACATAAAACAAGAATCACAGAAACAGAAAACACAAGGCCAAGAACTAGTAAGTAATAGTAGTAAGTGCATGTGTGCAACCTGGTGCAAACAGTGCAAAAGACCACACAGGACAGTGCAAGACAATAAGTCTAATAAGTCCTCACTGAAGGCCCAGGTACCAAACGCACAGCCCGCCACTGATGAAGTTAATATGAGCAGGTAACAGAATGTTCACACTGAGTAAAGCGTTAGTTTGTGTTTAATTCTTTACACCAAGAAGATAAATCAAAATACAGACATTCCTGTTCTGAAGTGAAAAATAAAAGATAGCATCAGTGACACTGAGGCTTCACATCGTCTTAATTTTATTTCGTGGTTGTGTTTGTTTTCAGGGTCAGGTGTTTATTAATGGATTTAATGTGGGCCGGTTTTGGTCCCAACGTGGTCCTCAGCACACGTTGTATGTTCCTGCCTCATTAATCAGCGACTCCACAATTAACAACATTACTGTGCTGGAGCTGGAGCGAGCAGCCAATCACAGACGAGTGGTGTTTACAGACCGCCCACAACTCGACAACATGGCTGTGTGACACACACACACACACACACACACACACACACATAATAATAAAAGATACACACAAAAAGGTGTGTGCTGGAAGTGTCATTTTTTAAATCATTACTCCTTTAGTCACAGTGTTGGGGGAGGTGAGAGAGAGAGAGAGAGAGAGATGGATTATTAAGTGTACTTATTGTTGTATAAAAGGTAAAGACTCTGTACAGTGTGATTAGGATGTAAGTATGAACAAGACTCACTATAGCAGCAGAACTAAAAGGGAGAAGCAGAAGGAAACACAGACATGAGGATCTCTGGGATAAGAGACGACCCACCACACCACCATCAACATCAACAGAGTGAACATGTGAGAGTGAGGAGACGACAGCATCCAAATATCCCAGTTCACCAAACACTCCATATCCATGATCCCTCCAGATCTGCTCCTTTACCTCACAAACACCTACTGATTAAAGACTCCACTAAATAAATAAATGTTTCAGCTTTGAAAAAAATGACAAAAGCTTTGAGTGTATAAATGTTACACACCTTCCTATGGAAGTTCTAAGAGGCCGTGATCTTGACATAACAAACATTGTTTCCCTATGATCAGTAATTCGTTTTTCTGTGTATTCGGCAGAACAGCATGTTCTACAGGCAACGTCGTGTAATAACAATAAAGGGCACGTGGACAAAACAACTTTTATATCGAGTTTTCAAAGAATTTATGTTGTGAAAACAAGAAAAAATAATTATAATGCGTACCTTTCAGTGTAAAAGCCATAATTTATTTCTGATTCTTGTCATGAGCTGTACGAAGTCTGGAACCTGTGTATAATTAAAGGCTGATTCATTCACCTGCTTTAAAGCATATTTACAGTGAAACACAGGGGGATTATGGGTAAATGTCTCACACACGTTCTAACTACACATTGTGCCTCAGGAAAACACTGGATGCTTGTCTGGGAGACGAGTCTGACTGTGTACACAGAAGTGATTTAATAAAATGTGGCGTTTATTCAACAGATTCAATAAAATTCAGAACGTGATGCTGTACATTTGTAAACTATAAATTACTAAACTAGAAAAGTATAATTATCCCTCATTACATCCAGAACTTTCGGTCATATAAATGTGCTCTTCAAGTGCTTTCTGAAAACTGTAAACAGAACAGAGTAAACTAACATTTAAATGTAAATGAATGTGTTCTGTGTGTTATGTTCATGTTAGATGAACCATGTGGGAAAATTAAACTTGAATTTAAAAGGTTGAACTTTTTGGCCATAATTCAAAAAGGTATTTTTGTCCCAAACAGACTTATAGGCACCATGTTAAACTTCTTTACAGAGATAAAGAGGTTCTAAGTTTAACATGGTGCCTAAAAGTTTGTTCCTTATATGTTTTTCGAAGATAGATGGAAATTAAAAAGCTCCAAATACCAAGATATTTTGGCATGAAACTTTCTGTCCTCTGTCAAACTGAAAATGATGAGAATTTCACATTTACACGACAATGAACCAAATCTCACATCAACATCAACAAAGACATGGCTTCAGAAAAGAAGAATAAAAGTCCTGGAATGGTCTGGAGAGAGCCCAGACCTCAATCCCATCCAAAACCTTTGAAATTATTTAAAAAGTGGCATATACAGAAGATTCCACACAATCTGAAGCAGAGGTGTAAGAAGTAGCTGAAAATCCTACTCGAGTAAAATTATATATCCCTTTCTGCAAAATTTACTCATTAAGTTGATTGAAAAGTCACCAATTTCAATCTGACGAGTAAAAGTGTTTGAGTATCTGATTTGAACAATACTTATTATTGTATTTGACCCGTACTAAACGTCGGATCAAAGATGCATGAGGCCTCAACAACAAGACACACATATTAGTGAAAAGCCAAAAACATTGATTTGAGGTTTTATTTCCTAAAATACAAATCAAAATAAAACCTAAATACTGCATTAACCGTCAGCACAACATCCTCTTCAACACGCCAGAATGAAACACAGATCAAAAAAGAAATTTGCATTTAACAAATATAAATACAGTCTCATGTCACAAAGTAGAAGAACCATTTATATTTAATGGGCAAACAAAATGAAAGTAAATAATTTTAGATGGAAGTAAAACCAAATATTCAGAGCTGACTGATATGATGCTGTAAGTGCAGAGATAGAGAAGAAGTGTGTGTTGTATGAGTGTCTCACACACAGAAATGATTGCAGTGTCCTGATTGAGAAGCTCGTTCAATAAAGTTGCTTCAACAGAAGATTATCGAAGTTCGAATGGAATAAAGGAAACAGCATTAAGTGTAAGTGAGGCAGTGACCCACGTTTTGTAGTGAAAAATAGTTTTTTTTCCAGTTTTGTTCTTATGGTATGTGTTGGCTGTTAGAAGGTTGCAGTAACATATTATGAAGGCCACGGAAGCTGCGAGTATGCTTAAAGTCAAAACCCAGCTTGATTTTTGTCATAATGATACTTGTTGCATGTCTTTATGCTGCATTTTGCACTTCTTCAACAGGACGGTTCACATTCAATTGAGTTTCCCCGCATGTGAGGCCGAGGTGGCTGTATAACGTAGTTGCTGCTCTTCCATCCAAGTGACATCTCAGTCCGATTCGTCTCAGTTTGATCATTTTTGAGACAGTTTATTTGTGGAATGTTTTTCAAGACTGAGTGTATTTTTTAACCTACACACTTAAACTACATGATCTTTAGTTTATTTTAACGCACCCTACGTCCAGACATTGCACTCTAATTAGCCGTTTTACGAACTGATATTCTCATAATTTCTTTCTGTTTTTTGTTTTTTGGTGACTGAACTGATAAACAGGGAACTGTGGAAATTCAAGTGGACTACGGAACTTGAATATCTGTGAGGAAACATTTGAACATTTATATACAGCTGCATCTCAATAAATGTGAATATCATTAAAAAGTTGATTTATTTTAGTAATTTAATAGAACAAGCAAAAAACCCAGCCATTAGGGAGGCACAAGCCAGTGCATTCTTAGTGCCGGTCCCAAGCCCGGGTAAATGGGGAGGGTTGCGTTAGGAAGGGCATCCAGCGTAAAACATGTGCCAAATCAAATATGCGGATCACAAATGAGAATTTCATACCGGATCGGTCGAGGCCCGGGTTAACAACGACCGCCACAGGTATCGTTAGCCGACAGGGTACCGGTGGAAATTGGGCTACTGTTGGCCGAAGGAGGAGAAGGAGAAGAGGAAGACGTCTACAGAGACAGCAGGGAAAGGAGCAGTGTAGGAGAGTGGAGGTTCGGGTTGGTACTTTAAATGTTGGTACTATGACGGGTAAAGGGAGAGAGGTAGCTGATATGATGGAGAGGAGAAAGGTAGATATGTTGTGTGTTCAGGAGACCAAGTGGAAAGGGAGTAAGGCCAGGAACATTGGAGGTGGGTTTAAACTGTTTTATCATGGTGTGGATGGAAAGAGAAATGGTGTAGGGGTGATTCTGAAGGAAGAGTACAGTAAGAGTGTAGTGGAGGTGAAGAGAGTTTCTGATAGGGTGATGATCGTGAAGGTGGAAGTTGAAGGATGATGATAAATGTCATCAGTGCCTATGCTCCACAAGTTGGCTGTGAGATGGAGGAGAAGGAAAGATTCTGGAGTGAATTAGATGAAGTGGTAGATGGTGTACCTAGGAAAGAACGGTTAGTGATTGGGGCGGACTTTAATGGGCATGTGGGTGAAGGGAACAGAGGTGATGAGGAGGTGATGGGTAGGTATGGTTTTAAGGAGAGGAATGTGGAAGGGCAGATGGTGGTAGATTTTGCTAAAAGGATGGAAATGGCAGTGGTGAACACTTATTTTAAAAAGAAGGAGGATCATAGGGTGGCGTATAAGAGTGGAGGAAGGTGCACACAGGTGGACTATGTGCTATGCAGGAGATGCAACCTGAAGGAGATTGGCGACTGTAAGGTGTTGGCAGGGGACAGTGTAGCTAGACAGCATAGGATGGTGGTCTGTAGGATGGTTTTGGAGGCGAGGATGAAGAGGAGGAGAGTGAGGACTGAAAGAAGAATAAGATGGTGGAAACTGAAGGAGGAAGAGTGTAGTGTGAGGTTCAGGGAAGAGGTCAGAGAGAGGCTCAGTGGTGTTAAGGAGGTGTTGGATGATTGGGCAACTACTGCAGGAGTGATGAGGGAGGCAGCTAGAAAAGTACTTGGTGTGACATCTGGAAATAGAAAGGAAGACAAGGAGACGTGGTGGTGGAATGAGGAAGTGCAGGAGAGCATAAGGAGAAAGAGGTTGGCAAAACAGAAGTGGGATAGACAGAGTGATGAGAAAAGTAGGCAGGAGTACAAGGAGATGCGGCAGCAGGTTAAGAGGATGTGGCGAAAGCCAAGGAAAAGGCATATGAGGAGCTGTATGAGAGGTTGGACACTAAGGAAGGAGAAAAGGATTTGTACCGATTGGCCAGGCAGAGGGACCGAGCTGGAAAGGATGTACTGCAAGTTAGAGCAGTAAAGGATGGAGAGGGAAATGTGTTGACTAGTGAGGAGAGTGTGTTGAGAAGGTGGAGGGAGTATTTTGAGCAGCTGATGAATGAGGAAAATCAGAGAGAGAGAAGGTTGGATGATGTGGAGATGGTGAAGCAGGATGTAGATAAGATTAGTAAGGAGGAAGTGAGAGCAGCGATTAAGAGGATGAAGAGTGGAAAGTCGGTTGGACCAGATGACATACCGGTGGAAGCGTGAGATGTTTAGGAGAGATGGCAGTGGGTTTTTGACCAGATTGTTTAACAGGATTTTGGAAGGTGAGAAGATGCCTGAGGAATGGAGAAAGAGTGTGCTGGTACCGATCTTTAAGCATAAAGGAGATGTGCAGACCTGCAGTAACTACAGGGGTATTAAGTTGATCAGTCACACCATGAAGTTATGGGAAAGAGTAGTGGAAGCCAGGCTGAGAGAAGAGGTGACCATCTGTGAGCAACAGTATGGTTTCATGCCGAGGAAGAGCACCACAGATGCCATATTTGCTTTGAGAATGTTGATGGAGAAGTATAGAGAAGGACAGAAGGAATTGCATTGTGTATTTGTGGATTTAGAGAAGGCGTCGACAGGGTGCCAAGAGAGGAGTTGTGGTACTGTATGAGGAAGTCAGGTGTGTCGGAGAAGTATGTAAGGGTGGTGCAGGACATGTATGAGGACAGTGTGACGGCAGTGAAGTGTGCAGTAGGTACGACAGACTGGTTTAGAGTGAAGGTTGGACTGCATCAAGGATCGGCCCTGAGCCCTTTCCTGTTTGCAGTGGTGATGGACAGGTTGACGGACGAGGTCAGACAGGAGTCTCCTGGACTATGATGTTTATGGATGATATTGTGATTTGTTGTGAGAGTAGGGAGCAGGTTGAGAAGAGCCTGGAGAGGTGGAGATATGCACTGGAGAGAAGGGGAATGAAACTCAGTAGGAGTAAGACAGAGTACATGTGTGTGAATGAGAGGGAGGGCAGTGGAGTGGTGCGGTTGCAGGAGAAGAGCTTCAGAAGGTGGAGGAATTCAGGTACCTGGGTTCAACAGTGCAAAGTAATGGAGAGTGTGTTAGAGAAGTGAAGAAAAGAGTGCAGGCAGGGTGGAGTGGGTGGAGAAGAGTGACAGGAGTGATTTGTGATAGTAGGGTATCTGCAAAATTGAAAGGGAAAGTTTATAGGACTGTGGTGAGACCTGCGATGTTGTATGGTTTAGAGACAGTGGCATTGAGTAAAAGACAGGAGGTGGAGCTGGAGGTAGCAGAGCTAAAGATGTTGAGGTTTTCGTTGGGAGTGACGAGGATGGATAAGATTAGAAATGAGTTTATTAGAGGGACAGCGATGTAGGATGTTTTGGTGACAAGGTGAGGGAGGCGAGATTGAGATGGTTTGGACATGTGCAGAGGAGGGACATAAATTATATTGGTAGAAGAATGCTGAGGATGGAGCCACCAGGTAGGAGGAAAAGAGGAAGGCCAAAAGGAGGTTCATGGATGTGGTGAGGAAGACATGCAGGTAGTTGGTGTAAAAGAGGCAGATGTAGAGGACAGGGTGGTGTGGAGACGGATGATCCGCTGTGGCGACCCCTAATGGGAGCAGCCGAAAGAAGAAGAAGAAGAAGAATAGAACAAGCAAAACAGTGATATATACAGTGAGGAAAATAAGTATTTGAACACCCTGCTATTTTGCAAGTTCTCCCACTTAGAAATCATGGAGGGATCTGAAATTGTCATCGTAGGTGCATGTCCACTGTGAGAGACATAATCTAAAAAAAAATCCAGAAATCACAATATATGATTTTTAAACTATTTATTTGTATGATACAGCTGCAAATAAGTATTTGAACACCTGTCTATCAGCTAGAATTCTGACCCTCAAAGACCTGTTAGTCTGCCTTTAAAATGTCCACCTCCACTACATTTATTATCCTAAATTATATGCACCTGTTTGAGGTCGTTAGCTGCATAAAGACACCTGTCCACCCCATACAATCAGTAAGAATCCAACTACTAACATGGCCAAGACCAAAGAGCTGTCCAAAGACACTAGAGACAAAATTGTACACCTCCACAAGGCTGGAAAGGGCTACGGGGAAATTGCCAAGCAGCTTGGTGAAAAAGGTCCACTGTTGGAGCAATCATTTGAAAATGGAAGAAGCTAAACATGACTGTCAATCTCCCTCGGACTGGGGCTCCATGCAAGATCTCACCTCGTGGGGTCTCAATGATCCTAAGGAAGGTTGAGAAATCAGCCTCAACGGGAGGAGCTGGTCAATGACCTGAAAAGAGCTGGGACCACCGTTTCCAAGGTTACTGTCGGTAATACACTAAGACGTCATGGTTTGAAATCATGCATGGCACGGAAGGTTCCCCTGCTTAAACCAGCACATGTCCAGGCACGTCTTAAGTTTGCCAATGACCATTTGGATGATCCAGAGGAGTCATGGGAGAAAGTCATGTGGTCAGATGAGACCAAAATAGAACTTTTGGGTCATAATTCCACTAAACGTGTTTGGAGGAAGAAGAATGATTAGTACCATCCCAAGAACACCATCCCTACTGTGAAGCATGGGGGTGGTAGAATCATGCTTTGGGGGTGTTTTTCTGCACATGGGACAGGGCGACTGCACTGTAAGGAGAGGATGACCGGGGCCATGTATTGCGAGATTTTGGGGAACAACCTCCTTCCCTCAGTTAGAGCATTGAAGATGGGTCGAGGCTGGGTCTTCCAACATGACAATGACCCGAAGCACCCAGCCAGGATAACCAAGGAGCGGCTCTGTAAGAAGCATATCAAGGTTCTGGCGTGGCCTAGCCAGTCTCCAGACCCAAACCCAATAGAGAATCTTTGGAGGGAGCTCAAACTCCATGTTTCTCAGCGACAGGCCAGAAACCTGACTGATTTAGAGAAGATCTGTGTGGAGGAGGGGGCCAATATCCCTCCTGCATTGTGTGCAAACCTGGTGAAAAACTACAGGAAACGTTTGACCTCTGTAATTGCAAACAAAGGCTACTGTACCAAATATTAACATCAACTTTCTCAGGTGTTCAAATACTTATTTGCAGCTGTATCATACAAATAAATAGTTAAAAAGTCATACATTGTGATTTCTGGATTTTTTTTTTTAGATTATGTCTCTTACAGTGGACATGCACCTACGATGACAATTTCAGACCCCGCCATGATTTCTAAGTGGGAGAACTTGCAAAATAGCAGGGTGTTCAAATAATTATTTTCCTCACTGTAGATTCATCACACACATATATTTCAAGTGTTTATTTCTTTTAATTGTGGTGATTTTGGCTCACAGGTAGAAAATTAGAAAATTGTGAAAAACTTGAATATTGGAGATTCGTGATAACCCAGCCATTAGGGAGGCACAAGCCAGTGCACTTTTAGTGCCGGTCCCAAGCCCGGATAAATGTGGAGGGTTGCATTAGGAAGGCCATCCAGCATAAAAACTTGTGCCACATCAAATATGTGGTTCAGGAATCAGAATTTCATACCGGATCGGTCGAGGCCCAGGTTACCAACGACCACCACAGGTATCATTAACAACAGGGTACCGGTGTAAATTGGGCTACTGTTGGCCAAAGGTGGAGAAGGAGAGGAGGAAGATGTCTACAGAGACAGCAGGGAAAGGAGAAGTGGAGGAGAGTGGAGGGTCTGGTTGGTACTTTAAATGTTGGTACTATGACTGGTAAAGGGAGAGAGGGAGCTGATATGATGGAGAGGAGAAAGGTAGATATGTTGTGTGTTCAGGAGACCAAGTGGAAAGGGAGTAAGAGCAGAAACATTGGTGGTGTTTAAACTGTTCTATCATGGCGTGGATGGAAAGAGAAATGGTGTAGGGGGATGGTTGTGGAGAAGGAAAAATTCTGGAGTGAGTTAGATGAAGTGGTAGAAGGTGAACCTAGGAATGAAAGATTGGTGATTGGGGCAGACTTTGAGGTGCACACAGGTGGACTATTTCTATGCAGGAGATGCAACCAGAAGGAGATTGGAGACTGTAAGGTGTTGGTAGGGGACAGTGTAGCTAGACAGCATCGGATGGTGGTCTGCAGGATAGTTTTAGGTGAAGAAGAGGAGGAGAGTGAGGACTGAAAGAAGAATAAGATGGTGGAAACTGAAGGAGGAAGAGTGTAGTGTGAGGTTCAGGGAAGAGGTCAGACAGGAGCTCGGTGGTGGTGAAGAGGTGCTGGATGATTGTGGAACTACAGTAGAAGTGATGAGGGAGACAGATAGAAGGTACTTGGTGTAACATCTGGAAATAGAAATGAAGACAAAGAGACGTGGTGGTGGAATGAGGAAGTTCAAGAGAGGATAAGAAGAAAGAGGTTGGCAAAACAGAATTAGGATCGACAGAGTGATGAGAAAAGTAGGCAGGAGAACAAGGAGATGCAGCAGCAAGTGAACAGGGATGTGGCGAAAGCCAAGGAAAAGGCATATGAGGAGCTGTAGGAGAAGTTGGACACCAAAGGAAGGGGAAAAGAATTTGTAGCGATTGGCCAGGCAGAGGAACCGAGCTGGGAAGGATGTGCTGCAAGTTAGAACAATAAAAAATGGAGATGGAAAGTGTTGACTAGTGAGGAGAGTGTGTTGAGAAGATGGAGGGATGATTTTGAGCAGCTGATAAATGAGGAAAATAAAAGAAAGAGAAGGTTGGATGATGTGGAGATGGTCAAGTAGGAAGAGTTTAGGATTATCAAGAAGAAAGTGAGAGCAGCGATTAAGAGGATGAAGAGTGGAAAGTCGGTTGGACCAGATGACATACCGGTAGAAGCGTAGAGATGTTTAGGAGAGATGCAGTGGAGTTTTTAACAAGATTGTTTAACAGGATTTTGGATCTTGATGCACTTTGTGTAGCTTGTGTTGTGTTGTAGCTCTATGTTGTTGTTTAGTGTAGCACCAGGGTTCCGGAGGAACGTTGTCTTATTTTTACTGTGTATCATGTACCACTGTGTATAGTAGAAATTACAATAAAAGCCTCTTGACTTGACTTGATAAAGTTGATCCGTCACACCATGAAGTTATGGGAAAGAGTAGTGGAAGCCAGGCTGAGAGAAGAGGTGACCATCTGTGAGCAGCAGTATGGTTTGATGCAGAGGAAGAGCACTGCAGACACATTATTTGCTTTGAGAATGTTGATGGAGAAGTATAGAGAAGGTCAGAAGGAGTTGCATTGTGTGTTTGTGGATTGGAACATATTTCCAATCGCACTGAGATCTTTAAAATGATACCAAACATATGAAGGTAAAATTCAAACATTCTTAAAATGTAATTATTACATTATGCAACTATAGTAGCTTGAACTTCTTAGTCATTTTTCTATGACCCAATCATCTCCCCAGGATCATCCTTACAGTTCACTCAATAAAGAGTTCATTAAGAAATTATGGAAAATGTGTTATTTAAAATGTCTGGATTAATAATCTTGCCCCCTGGTATGAAGGAGGAAAAATTATGGCCCTCATTACTATGAAAGTTGCCTACTCTATTCTACTCTACTCTACTCTCTACTCTACTCTACTCTACTCTACTCTACTCTACTCTACCCCTTCTGACCTGAACTCTAAGCTTCTGATTAGAAAGCAGAAGCAGTGTGGAATAATAAACTCATTATTTTTAATAAAAAAGTTTCTTAACCTAAGATAAACTATAATAAAATAGAAACACATTATAGAAGCAAAACTCGAGGTTTAAGGCATTAAATAATAAACTCGGCTTTGTGATGTCTTGTGTGTAGCCCTGTTCCTGTCTGTGCCAGTTGTGTGTTGTTTTGTGTAAATGTGTTATTTCATGTGCCATTTTTATCCTACTGTACTGTACTGTACTGTATATGAAAAAAATGACAATAGAAGCCAACTGACTGAAAATAATGCGTAAGTTTCCATGTTGTTTTTCTGAAGATGTTTACAGAGTTACTGGTATTTGTTTATGGAAAGTTCTGGTCATTCAGCCGCACTAATGGCAGGTTATTAGTGACATCATAAACATAATAATCAGGTGCAGAAAAATGTTTAAAGCAGCTGATGAAGTGAGGCAGGAGACTAAAGTGGATCTGCAGTCAGCATGAGACGCAGAGACATTATCTTCATCCTTCTACAGAGCTTCATGCTGCTGCTTCAGGTACCGACTTCTTTTAAACTTAAACATCTTTTAACATTGACATATTTTTGCACTCCACTGTAATTGTGATGGATTTTTTGGGGGATTTATGTTACAGCTTTCCATTGGATCAGAGTTCAGAAATCTGAGATACAGGAATAGTTATGCAGGTAAACAAGTTTTCTATCATTAATATTTTTATTATTTTTTACTAGTTATTGATCCTCGGATCTGTAACAATCCTTATTCACTTTAATATTCTTCCAATCAGATCTCTGGATTTTAGCATCATGTCATTCATTTTAGTTTTATTTGTACAGTCTTTTTCATCAATAAATTTAAGAAACATTTTATATTTAATCCTTATTTTTAAATATTTTTAGTTTTGTGTATTTATGGATTATTACAGTGTTTATGATTTTATTTCCAGATTATTTACAGCAAAATGAAAGAACTGCAATGGACACAATTATGGACATTAATAACGACGAAGGTAAAATAAATATTCCTTTATTAGTTATGCACACACACACACACACACACACACACACACACACACACACACACACACACACACACACAAGTGTATAGGAAGGATGGTGAACCACTTTTGGGAAGGTTATAGACTATTGTTTAAGCCATTGGACTTTGGATCTAAAGGTCATCAGTTCAAATCCCAGCCACACCAAGCTGCCACTGCGGGGCCTCTGAACAAGGCCCTTAACACCGAGCTGCACAGTTGTATGAATGTGATAAATGTAAGTAACTCTGGATAAGGATGTCTGCCAAATGCCGTAAATCTAAATGAATAATAGTGAAGGACAGATGATGATGATGATGATGATGACACCAGATAGTCATAAAATAATTCCTCATAACATTTTAAAGCCACAATGAGGAGAACATCATACAAAGATATAAAAGAAAATATATATACTAAATATTGAATCAATAATCCTAAAAAAAAGAACAAATAAATAACCTTAGAAAAGCCACATTGCAGCATTGCATGTCAGCAAATCAAATGAAATCGGCTGAATTTCCATGGAGAGCACGCTGTAAGTACATCGCAACATTGATGCACCAAAAAACAATGAAACATTTATTTACAGAATTAAATAAGAACAGAATATACTTTTACACAATCTTCCAGACATTGATCAATATTTAAATCCCTGCCACAATCTTGGTTCAATCTTGGTTTCATCAGAGCAGAGAATTTTGTTCCACACAGTCTGAGAGTCCTTCAGGTGTCTGTTGGCTCCAACTGGGCTTTCATGGGTTTTACACTTGTGGAGAGGCTTCTGTCTTGACACTCTGCCATAAAGCCCAGATCGTGGGAGAGCTGCAGTGATGATAGACCTTGTGGACTTTTGTTGCATCCCTACGCAGGATCTCTGGAGCTCAGTCAGAGTGACCATCAGGTTCTTGATCTTCTCTCTTACTAAGGCTCTTACCGAGGCTCTTCTCCTCTGATTGCTCAGTTTGGCCGAGAGATCAGCTATTAGAAGAGTCCTGGTTGTTCTAAGAGAAATGGGAGGCACCTGAGATCATTTTCAGATGTCATTGCAAAAAGATTGAATACTTATGGACATTTTATATGTTTTTATTTGGAAAAAAAACCCCGATCATTTCTAGAATTATGTTTTCACTTTGTTGTTATGTGGAACTGAATGTAGATTTGTGGGGAAAAAACAGCCTTCATGTGATCTCTATTACATATTAAGTGAACTAAGAGGTGTGTGTGTGTGTGTGTGTGTGTGTGTGTGTGTGTGTGTGTGTGTGTTTGTGACTGATGTAGCAGTGGATGCTGTGGATGGAGTAAAACTCAGAGAGGGAGACATCGCCGTCTCGAGCAGGAGCGAGAGAAGCTGCTTTGCCCGAAGCTGTTTATGGTCCAAATCTGTAGATGGACACATTTACATTGCATACACACTCTCACCAGAGTACAGTAAGTTATGGTTACATTGTATACACACACACACACACACACACACACACACACACACACACACACACACACACACACACACACTCTTCAGCTCTTCTTCTATCTCTATCAGATGAAGTGGATCGGCGAGCTATAAAGCATGGGATGGATCAGATTGAGAGAGACACATGTGTGCGCTTCGTACCCAGAACACACCAGAGAGACTTCCTGGACATTCAGTCTAAAACTGGGTGAGAAAATTAATCATCACTTAAATGCATCTTATCCTACAGATATAAATGAACATAAATGATTAAATAACCCTTGTTCACTGTGTGTGTGTGTGTGTGTGTGTGTGTGTGTGTGTGTGTGTGTGTGTGTGTTTGTGTTGCAGGTGTTGGTCATATTTGGGGTCGAGTGGAGGCAGACAGATTCTCTCCCTGCAAAGTCCGGAGTGTGTGAGTTCTGGAGTTGTTTCACATCAGCTCATGCATGCGCTTGGATTTGTACATGAACAGTCACGTGCTGATCGAGATAAATATGTCACTATCATGTGGTCCAAAATTTGGAAAGGTAAACACACACACACACACACACACACACACACACACACACACACACACACACACACACACACACTTTATTACAAATATATTGAATTAAGAAATGACATCTATTTTCAACCAGTTCACTATTTTACAAGATTTATTGCTTTTAGGACACTACTCTCACTTTTCATTTTAGTTGTACACTTACAACAACATACATTCAACAGAATTTCAGACAAAACTACTAGCTTTTCTTCAAGATAAAGCGAACAGCTCGGCTGTGACTTTTATATCTTTCAGCTGAAAACTTAACCAAACTCAAAGTTGACCCTGATTTTACCTTAAACTCCACATGTTGCTGTATGAGACGAGGTAAAAGCATGACATTCTGTACAGAGACAATTTGTACAGGTATGAAAGAATGTTACTTTAATATTGTACTAGACGTCTGCACAATGACAGAGGCATGTCTCAGTTGTGTGTCATTCTGAATGGATTTATTTAATAAATGTATTAATCTAATAAATTAAAAATGTGGTAAAATCCTACATTCCAGGCACAAATTTATTTAGTATCCTGTGGGTTAGGGTTAGAAATAACAGGATCAAGTGTCATTTATCGATCAGTAATTATTGAAATAATCAGAACTATGATAATTTGTGAAGCGATATATTGAAAATACATTAGACTCATTACTCAAAATTGTTTGTGTTTTGCAGATCG
This sequence comes from Silurus meridionalis, assembly GCF_014805685.1. Taxonomy (NCBI): domain Eukaryota; kingdom Metazoa; phylum Chordata; class Actinopteri; order Siluriformes; family Siluridae; genus Silurus; species Silurus meridionalis. The sequence goes on along the minus strand of NW_025804742.1, from coordinate 6,216 downwards.
TGTGAGGAACTTTGAGAAGTTTAAGATGAACAACATGGACATGCCCTATGATTATGGCTCCATCATGCACTTTGGAAAGTATGATATTTAATTACTGAACACATCTGGACATATATTTATATTATAATAATTATTTCAACTTAATTAAGTTGCATGATATCACCAAAAGTCCAGCTCTAGAAACATTGTTTTATCACACTTTTCACTGCTTTATTTACCTGGATGTTATATCATATAGCAAATCCACCCATTTTTATTAACAACTATGTTTCATAACAACACATTTCTTTTAAAACTTTTAAAACAGCAAATCGTTTGTCTTTGTTGTAGACTGAAGGTTTTTGGGTTTAAGATGAAATGATGAATTCACAATGATAGTTTAGACTTTTCTTTTCTGATATTTACATCTAAGTGTATTAAACATCTTACAACATATAAATTGGGTGATCTTATGACAGTTTCTATGAACGCATAAACAATTAAAAATAAAAAACAGACTGTTGCCCAAGGGAGTAAAACAGTTTACTGTTGGTTTGAAAAAGACGCCTGTTATTGTACTCTTGTTAAAAGGAATAAATCAACATGATGTTTACAGGAGAAAGCAAGGCATGTTAAAAATGAGAAAAGAGGAAAAATCCATAGTATCATGTTTAAAGTCCAGATGTAAATTTAAACTGACACAAATCTTATTTTTCTTTTGATCTGAAGACCAAATGTCTTCAGTTTACAGCGAAAACAATGAATTTGCTTTGCTGTTCCAGTTTTAACAGAGGAAACTGGGCAAATGAATATAATGTAAAGGTGAATTTCTCTGTGTTTGCAGGTTCGCCTACTCTGAGGATGGAGATCCTACCATTGTGCCAAAACGAAGTTGGAACATTAAATTGGGACAAAGATTTGGTCCAAGTGAACTTGATATCATGAAAATTAATAAACTCTACAAATGTAATTAGTAATGTAATACACTTTCTATGAAATAAAGCAACAGTACGCTAATCACAAACACATCAATATTTACAAATATTCTTGTTATTCATAACTAATTTATTAATGCAATGTATTTAAACTTTAAATGTCTGCTCTGAACTGACCTATGCTTCTAATCATTACATTTAAACATTAATAAATTTTAATGAATAAATAATATCTATTTTTAAAGCTACAGTTCGGTTTGAAAATAAAAAAAGTAAACATCTTCCTTTGGCGTCTCCCATTGGGAGTCTTCACAGCGGATTATCCGTCTTCATACCACCCTGTCCTCTACATCTGCCTCTTTCACACCAACTACCTGCATGTCTTCCCTCACCACATCCATAAATCTCCTCCTTGGTCTTCCTCTTTTCCTCCTTCCTGGTGGCTCTATCCTCAGCATTCTCCTACTTATATACCTCATGCCCCTCCTCTGCACATGTCCAAACCATCTCAATCTCACCTCCCTCACCTTGTCTACAAAGGGTCTCTCTAGGGTTAGGGTGAAACTGCTGTAATGTATTGATTCTGTAGTTCTGCAATTAGACATTAAAACAAATCAAGCCTTTTTGTTTTAGTTTACCTTTGGTTTTCTTTTCTGTGCATCCAGGAACAAACTGTTTTGTCCATAGTTTGGTTCTGGAGTATTAGAAATAAATTAAAATAATGGTCCTTTTTTATATTCTCATATTCTATAACATATATCATAATTCATAACTATATCATGCCATTGAGTATAATATCTTCTGAAATGTTTATCTATGCACAATCATTGCACAGTATATTGTACATTACTATGTACTGCATACTGTTAAGATATAAGGTTGGATGATGTGGAGTTGGTGAAGCAGGATGTAGATAGGATCAGTAAGGAGAAAGTGAGAGCAGCGATTAAGAGGATGAAGAGTGGAAAGTCGGTTGGACCAGATGACATACCGGTAGAAGCATGGAGATGTTTAGGAGAGATGCAGTGGAGTTTTTAACCAGATTGTTTAACAAGATTCTGGAAGGTTAGGGGATGCCTGAGGAATGGAGAAGGAGTGAGCTGGTACTGATCTTTAAGAATAAGGGAGATGTGCAGACCTGCAGTAACTACAGGGGAATTAAGTTGATCAGTCACACCATGAAGTTATGGGAAAGAGTAGTGGAAGCCAGGCTGAGAGAAGAGGTGACCATCTGTGAGCAACAGTATGGTTTCATGCCAAGGAAGAGCACCACAGATGCCTTATTTGCTTTGAGAATGTTGATGGAGAAGTATAGAGAAGGACAGAAGGAATTGTATTGTGTTTTTGTGGATTTAGAGAAAGCGTACGACAGGGTGGAGAGAGGAGTTGTGGTATTGTATTAGGAAGTCTGGTGTGTCAGAGAAGTATGTGAGGGTGGTGCAGGACATGTATGAGGACAGTGTGACGGCAGTGAAGTGTGCAGTAGGAATGACAGACTGGTTCAAGGTGGAGGTTGGACTGCATCAAGGATTGGCCCTAAACCCTTTCCTGTTTGCAGTGGTGATAGACAGGTAGACAGACAAGGTCAGACAGGAGTCTCCCTGGACTATGATGTTTGCGGATTACGCGCTGGAGAGAAGGGGAATGAAAGTCAGTAGGAGTAAGACAGAGTACATGTGAGTAAATGAGAGGAAGAGCAGTGGAGTGGTGCGGTTGCAGGGAGAAGAGGTGGAGAAGGTGGAGGAGTTCAGGTACCTGGGGTCAAGAGTGAAAAGTAATGGAGAGTGTGTTAGGGAAGTAAAGAAAAGAGTGCAGGCAGGGTGGAGTGGGTGGAAAAGAGTGACAGGGTTAGGGTTATTTGTGATGGACAGCGCATGTTGGATGTTTTGGTGACAAGGTGATGGAGGCGAGATTGAGATGGTTTAGACATGTGCAGAGGAGGGACATGAGGTATATTGGTAGGAGAATCCTGGGGATGGAGCCACCAGGAAGGAGGAAAAGAGGAAGACCAAGGAGGAGGTTCATGGACGTGGTGAGGGAAGACATGCAGGTAGTTGGTGTGAAAGAAGCAGATGTCGAGGGGGGTATGGAGACGGATGATCCGCTGTGGTGACCCCTAATGGGAGCAGCCGAAAGAAGAAGAAGACGACTATCTACTGTATACCATATATTATTACCTACTGCACCTTCTGTACATTACTCACTCTCATCCCTGTACATATGAACCTCATACACTATTTATCTACTGTTATTTATTGAAAATAAGCCACATATGCACTTCTGGAAAGATGCGAACTGCATTTCATTTGCTCTGTACATGTACACTGCACAATGAATGTAATCAAATTCTCTTTCTAAAAGGAAAACTGAATGACCAGAAGGTACACGGACCCTAAAATGATCCGATCTTCCCATCACTACTAGATAGAGATGAGTGAATCTGAATTCATCCATATAAATAACACGATACTTTAAATGAATCAGAAATCATGAATCTTTCACTTCATTTACTCGGGTCACTTGAGTCCTTGGTTATCTTGCTACTAAGAAGAACAACAACAGCAACATATATAAATACAAATTGTGAATTACACCATTTAGTTGTACCAAGTTGTTGTTAGCAAGTAACTGTAGCAACAAGTAGTTGACTGATTTGCTCAGGAAACACAGAGACTCGGTTTTTCAGGTCCTATCTGTGACCTGGCTGATCTACTGTACGGGACTCAGCGAATCTGATGGACTTGTAGTGTGAAGAGAAAGTGTGTGTGTGTGTGTGTGTGTGTGTGTGTGTGTGTGATTCATTAGTACACGGACTCCATGGCAAAAGCAGGCAGAATCCCAAATAACTCAAGTGACTCGTGAGACTCGGATCCGTTCACTGAGTGATTCAGAAGGATTCGATTCTGTAAACAGATTCGGATTTCTCATCTCGATCACTAGATACATTCTGTGGGTGTAAATCACATAAAAATGCTCATTTAATGTGTGACGTGTCTCCAGAAACACGTGACCTTCCACTCACAGTTTTACTCACTCATGTGCAGCAGGATGTCAGTGGGTTGCCAGGTATTAATTTCAGAGCAAATGATGATCATTTAACCCTAACACTAACCCTAACCCTAGAGTCCTATGTAACTATGTAACCCAGAGTGATTTAGAAATAAATAAATAGTAGATCAGTAAGGGATACTTAATAAACAGGAAGGAGAAAATTAATGATTAAATTCGGGAAAAAAAACATTTATAATTGAATAAATATGTATTTTATTTCATGTTCTGAATGTAAGAAATGTATTTGGTTGTTATTGAGTGTTGTGTCTCCTTTAAGAGAGTGTGCGATATTGACCAATCAGGTGAGGGACTCATTACCGAGGAATGACTGAGACACAGCGCGATTAAGAAGAGAAGAGGAGAAGAGAAGAGAAAAGAAGAGACGAGAGGAATAGGATTGTTGGAGATTTCGGAGAAAAAAACTAACCAAAAGAGAACAACGTGGTTGAGAATAAAAAAAAAATAGAAGGAAATTCTAGTGAAATATTGGTTTAGTTTGAAGTGAATGTTTTTTTTTTATTTAATTGGTTATGCTGGGGAGGTTTTGAGAATTTTGATGGATTTGGGAACGACACGGAATAAGTTGTTACCACATGGAACACGATGGCGAGCCACCCAACAGACCTGGATTAAAACTAGGATATCTGAAGACTTCAGTGGATTCACTGCTTTGTTTTCCTGGATTGGAAAAAAGAAAAAAAAAGAAAAAGATTGTGCAGGACGACAGATTGACCCGACATCGAACTCTTCGGTTGTTTTTCCTCACTGGTTTGTGGATTATTCTCTCTGGTCAGCAGAACTGAAGGCCTGAACTGTTCCTCTAACATCACTCCGGTAAGGACGAACTGTTCGCTTTGAATCGAGAGACTGATATTCAAAAGAAAAGAAATCTATCGAATTTATGCATCACAATTGTTTCATTTATTGATTGTTGAATTGTGTTGCATTATTGTTCATTCCACTTGATTGCTCAGTACAGTTTAAGGTTAAGGGTCATGTGATTATTGACGGTTTTCATGTGTTTTCCTTTTTTTTTTCGGGCATACATTGGTAAATTTAGGGTTAGGGGTTTAGGGTTAGGGGTTAGGATTAGAGGGTTCGGGTTTAGGGCTAGGGCTAGGGTTAGGAGTATAGTTAGGGTTAAGGTTAGGGTTAGCGGTTAGGATTTAGGGTTAGGATTTAGGGTTAGGGAGAGAGGTTAGGGTTAGGGTTAAGGTTAGGTTAGGGGAAATAGCCGCAGCTCCAGGCACCATGCCAAAATCCGAGTGGGGATTAGGGGTGGGGTTGGGTTTAGGGTTAGGGGTAGGGGTTAGGGGTTAGGGTTGGGGGTTAGGGTTAGGGATATGGATTGGTAAGGAAACTCAGATATAGACAAGCCCTGGGCCCACGTTGTGCACTGGCCTACTCCAAGTCACTAAGCACTTACACCAAATCCGCCGCCGGTGATAAGTTGCAGGAAAATTGCACTTTTATCGTGTGTTTTTTTTTTTCAGGCTTAGACTCACCATTTTCTTTTCCTTTTTTCATTTTCCAAACTGGCTTTTCATTTTCCCATGCTGGCTTTAATCTTCCTTCAAGCTGCTCTGTTTTCCAAAAGAGTGGGCCTCCGCTATTTAGCGGGTTACTTAGTTTTTTCTTTCTTCCCTTTTCTTCTTTTATTCAGGCAGCATTTTCTTCTCCGTTTTCAAACTGGCTTTACTTTTCCCCATTCTGGCTTTAAACTTCCTCCAAGCTGCTCTGTTTTCCAAATGAGTGGGCCTCTGCTATTTAGCACTTAGCCCATCAGCTTCCTTTCTAAGGATTGTTCTTTTTCTCTTTCCTTCTTTTTTTCGGGCAGCAATTTCTTTTCATTTTCCCAAACTGGTATTACTTTTCCTATATGCTGGCTTTTAATCTTCCTTCAAGATGCTCTGTTTGCCAAGTGATTGGGCCTCTGCTATTTAGTGCTTAGCCAACCGGCTTTCTTGCTTAGTTTTAAATTCTTCTTCTCTTTCCCTCTTTCGTTCAGGCAGTTGAGAAAAACATTTTTTTTAAACTGGCACCCCCAAATGGCACTGGTTAAAATGGCACCCCCAAAAACACAGTGCTCATTGAACATTCCATTCTCTCTAAGTATTTTTCCAATAATGGCCACTCATGCCATGAAATTTGAATTATTGGCACCCCCAGACAGCACTGCTCGAAAACATTGGCACCCCCAAACTTAGTGCTGTTCCAAACTTTCTTATCAGGTAAGTTAGGTTCAGGGGTT